>NW_024802939.1:508543-603092 GCF_019175285.1 Sceloporus undulatus | reverse complement strand
CAGTGCCATGACTTCCTTGATTAAGTCTATCCATCTGGAATGTGGTCTTCTTTTTCAATTGCCTTCTACCTTACCAAGCATTATAGTTTTTTCTATGATGTCATGCCTTCTCATAATATGGCCAAAATACAGCAGTCTCAGGTTAATCATCTTGACTTCTAGGAGGAGTTCAGGCTTTATTTGCTCTAGGACCCATTTATTGGTATTTTTTAGTAGTCCATGATATCTGCAGAATTTTCCAGGACCACACTTCCAGTGAGTTGATTTCCTTGCTATCATCTTTCTTCACAGTCAAACTTTCAGAAGTATACACAGAAATAGGAAATATGATAGAATGGACAATCCTGACTTTAGTATTCAGTTATCTTGACATTTTATTATCTTGTTTAGTTCCTTCATAGCTGCCCTTCCTAGTATAGAACATCTTGTACTATTTCAATATATTCATTGTCTACTTTAAAGTTATGCAAATCATAACTTTTTTGTTTGTTGTCATAATGTTCAACTGTAAATCTGCCTTTCACTTTCTTCCTTGACTTGCTTCAGTAATTGTTGCAAGTCTCTGCTATTTTCTGTTAGCAATGTGATGTCATCTGCATACCTTAAATTGTTGATGTTCCTTCCTCCAAATTTTCATGACTCCTTCCTCTGAGTCTAATCTTGCTTGATGTATGATATGTTCAGCATACAAGTTAAACAGATAAGGTGATAAAATGCAGCCTTGCCTGGCCTCCTTGCCAATTGGAAACCATTCTAATTCTCTGTCTTCTGTCCTAACAATAGCCTCTTATCCTGAGTACTTATTACACATCAGGACAATGAAATGTTGTAGCAAACCCATTTCTTTAAGAGTGGTCCATAGTTTTCATTTTCTTATCATTCTCTGCTCACATTAGTGTGCTACAGAAACATGCCAAGCTTTGTTTTCATAAACTTTCTCAGGCTTTGAAATGCAAGGATTTCAAACAATCATGTGCTTGTAAGCAAAGTGTTTTGTGCATACCATTTCAACATGTACTGGGGCAGGAGAGGCAGGGGGGAAGCAAACGGTTTTTAAAAATAATTACCAGGTTCCAAAAACTACTTTAATCAAAACCAGTGACTCACTCATACCCAGTCATACTTACGGAATGTGTATGTGTATGTACTTCCCCACAAGGTTTGGCTCTCAAACCAACACAAAATCAGATGTTTTCTCCTCTCTCCTTAACAGGGGATCACCATTCCATCCCATTTCAGAACTATCTGAGATATGTCTAAGAAATATCTAAGATACTGTTCAGTTTCAAACATTGCTTGTTTTTTGGGGAGGATGATGCTCCTCGTAATAATGTAGATACACTATAAATATTTTAAAATTATGATGACTACAAATATCACAAACAATAAAATTATAACAATAACATCTGAAGAGTAGGGGAAGAGATGTAATGTTAACATCACCTAGTGCATTCATTATCTAATGTCTCTCCCAGAAAGAGGTAAGAATAGCTCTATTTATCCAGCTGCTCAGGTAAGGAGACCCTATCTCCAGGAACAACCTGTCTGTTACCAACTGACCTTTGTTGCAAGGGCAATGTACCCTCACAAGGGCTGTTTCCTCCCAGGCTATCATGGAACCTTGAAAGAGAGCAGCTGGAGCAGCAGCTACAAAACTATTTATTTATTTGTGTTTCTTCCACTATCTTTCCCCTAATGACACTACCAATACCAGTACTAAGTACCAAGAAGAGGTTGCCTCACATTAAGATTGCCAGACTAAAAAATGGAGAAGGCTCCTGTACCTTTAATGGTTGTATAGAAGAGGGGATTTCAACAGGTGTTACTTGTCATGAAACTTGCTAAGAAGCAACAACTGATGAAATTCCCGCTTCTATTCAATTATTAAAAGTATAGGAACCATATCCAGTTTTCATTCTAAGAACCCTACCTCATATCATCTTTCCCACTGTGGATCAGAGGCTAGCTCTCTGTTGCCAGAACCACCAAGTAAGGACACCATCGGAAGACATTCCAGTGAGATCATAATCTGCAGCCAATTTATTACAGTATTAGGAAACCAGACAGTTTATTATGTTTGCTAAAATGTTCAACGCCATTCACATACATTTGTCATCTTGTAAGGCAGTCACATTTTCATCAAGGTATGCGTCAAAGCATATCAAGACATTATGAGAAGGCTTATAATTTGCATTGATTATGATGAATAGAATATCAGAAGCTACTTTATATTAGGATATGTTATTTGTCCATCTAGCCCATGGTTAGAAATTCTTCTCAGGACCAGATGGAATCAGGAAAACTGCCTTGAAAAACATAGAGTATGTTGTGGTCCATTAACAACTAAAGTCCAGGCAATTACACTTAACTGGATTTATTTGACTCCCAAGTTATTTTGATGGGATTCCAGTTAAGTTCTGAGTCTCCCCACACTATCATCAATTGAATCTTTTGCAGTGATAGCATCCTACTAGCATAAGAGTTTTAGACTCTCAGCTTACTACCAGCATAAATTTAACCTGCCAGGATAATCTACAGTTCAAACCTGAACATATCTATTCTGAAGTCATGTACAGGACTACCTCCCACCTAATATATGTATACCAGGATTTCACCCTTAGTGTTTTACCAATAAGAGTTTTTTCCTGTCACACTAAGGAGTTACAACTCAAGGACAGGCACAGGCTGTCTGAAATAGAACAATCCCACCTACACTGATTCAGAGGAAGAAGAATGTAGGAACAAGTTGAATCTGCTTCTGAATAGAAAGCCTAGGATTGTACCATTAAAGAAAAAAATGTGCCTGTTTAAATTCATTTGCATGATTAGGGATTTAAGTACAAGGCAAGTTGTGCATTTGAAAATCTGCCCAAATACATTATTTTGAAATGTATAAAGTAAATTGATTTTTGTTTAATGGAGAAAATGACCTCCCTCTACGCTTGCAACATGCTAATTTTAAATAATAATGGTTGATAAAATGTTTTCTGACAAAAGCTTATGTAAAAAGCATCCATTTAAGGAAGTTCATGGATAATTTGAATTTTCTGCCCAATGAAATTTGAGGCAGTCTGAGTTCTGAGAAAGCTGGCTGCTATATTGTCTGTATGTTATGTGCATTACTTTTAAATGGAAATATTTAAAGTAAATAACCACATTTTTATTATCAAAGGTGAAATATAATGATGTACAGTATAAATGTCTAAGTTCATACCTCTCCTTGGTAACCTGTATTCTTGTGATAGGCATTTAGCACTACTCCTAAACTTTGTAGGCCAAAATAATCTGAAGGCACCAGACTGCATCTGATCCTGGAAGCTAAGCAGAGTCAGACCTGGGCTGCATTCTCACTTACAAATAAACCGCTACACTACATTTGCCCTGATAGCATTTGCTTGCTGCAAAATAAAATAAAATAACCCATTTTTGGTTCGCATTGATGAATAAATCATTTCAAAATAGACCCGCTCCAGTTGACCAAAGAGCAAATTTAAATTGATTCCGATCCACATCTGGTTCACACTTACATGGAACTGATTTATCGAAAAAGACGTGAAAAAAAATCAGCGTCAAAATGATGCAGGTTAAATGGGTCTAGCACGTGGTCCCCCTCTCCAAACTGCTTCAGCGATTTGGTTCAAGCGCGAATCATGATCATTTAAACTGGTTCAAACTGATTTGCGATCTGGTTTAAAAGGTAGTACGAATGAGGCCCTGATTAGTATCTTTATGTGGGACCACCAAGGAATACCAGGTGCTACAGGCTATATTTCAGAGGAAGGTCTCTGAAAATTCCTTGCCTAAGGTTGCTGCTATACTGATGAAAAAATTCGGCCTCACCTTGCCTTTTTCTGGCCCACAGTGGTTGCTCTTAGTTAATGCACTTACTGGAACTCATGCACTGCTTTTTTGCCACCAGTATTATCAAGTTGCTGTACATGTTAAAATTAAATTAATTAAATTAATTAAAGTTAATGTAGCACTGTGCATTAATAAAACTTGAAGAAAATAATTAGATGATGCAGCTGTATGAGCTGTATATGAGTTGCAGTGGGGGGAAACTCAAGGAGCAAAAATATCTGTGGAACAAATGGACATTTTCTTGCAAGCTAAATGTGCTGAATGTTGTTGTAAGACATATATCACATAAGACCATTGGTCCATCTAGCACAGTATTATCCCACTGACTGTCATTAATTTCCAAGAGCAGGAGACTCGCCCAGTCTTACTTGCAGATACCAGGAATTAAATCAGAGTTTGTAAATGCTATTTATTGGATTACGTTACCCAGCCATTATTGGACATGCTGGCTGTGGAATGCTGGGAGTTATGGTCCTATAGCTCCCTTTTCCAGGCTCTAGATTGAGTTTAAGACATTTTTACATATAAATTGTGTGCTCTGTAGCACAGAACTTTGGTCTTTTCCTAGCAATTTAAATTTCTCATCCAAAAGGCATCAAAATGAAATCTAGTTTGTAATACTGGCAATCCAAAAACCAGCAAATCAAGACCCATACTTGAAAGGCTCCAGCCATTCTTCACCAAGATGTGTTGTTGACTCCAGGGATAAACTGCTGAAGCAAAAAAAATGGAAGGATGTTTTGAACACACTTATTTGGTAATAAATCCTTCAGAATACAGGGAGACTTAAATCTGAGTGATCACATGTAGGATTATACCATTAGCTGACTACCTGAAGTGTAATTTATTTCAATGGGTCTACAGGTAGCATGACTAACCACTCTGAATTTAACCGCTTATTTATAACAAGAGTGTGGGATTTGTGGTTCTCTAAGTGTTGATGAACTGCCGTTCTCAGATAGGTTAACTCACCAACATTCTAAAAGAAATGGATTCCAGTGATGTCTTCAGATCTACAAGTTTTCCAACCTTGATTTAGGGGTATCATCCTTTATGTTATAATTTCATTCTCCCCATACTTTTGGAGAATTCATCAACAGTGGAACATCAATTCCCTCATTTGCTTTATTAATTACTTTTTCTTCTTACTGAATTGACCAGATCCTGCTGTGAATTATATCTCATTCAAACTCAGTGACTTCACATGAGGTTGAACTCAGCCTTGAATTAAGCACAAGCAATTTCTCTCTTTAAAAAGCAGGCTCAATAAAGCTGACTTTATTTGTTCAAAATCCAGTGATTAATATTAATTTGAAAATGAAATGCACCACAGAAGCTCTAAAGAACGACATATCAATGCCCTACATTATATTGCAATTTATTTTCACAAAGAAAATCCTTTTCTATGCCTTTAAGTTAACCTCAGTATAATCTTTCAAAACAATAGGAAATATTTTCCTAATCCTACAGGCTGAGCTAAACATAATGGTAGGAGGCCTGTGCCTTCAAGTGTGGTTGCCCCAATATGTGTAAAATGCCTATATCACTACCATCCCCCTCCAACATAACTGGGACAGACTTGTGTTTAAAGCAACTGGTCTCCTACCCTCATGGATAGCCTCTCCCTCAGGAGGCACAAGGGAACATTGTGTAAAGTATTTAATTTCATTTAATTGTATCCCTTTTAGTTTTGGTACTAATCTTTGTATGTTCCCCAGACATTTTTGTTAACAGTTTATTAAGGTTTTCAATCATATACAAAATGTAAGATGAAGAGAAATGTAAAACAATATTTCCCACCCCCAGAATGACTATAAAGGAACAAATTAAACTCCTGCTACCTCCTGGGGTTACAAGTTGATATTTATTTTTTCTTCTTTGTCTCTAGATATTGAAATTGTACAATGTTATCCATGCATTGAAACACACCCTAGTGCAAATTATTCTTAAATTTGAGAAAAAAAATAGAGGGTATGCAGTACCTAGAAACAGAGTCCATAAAAGCAGGTATCACTATTGATCTATTTTATTTTTAAAAAATCATCTGACTTGAATCCCATTTTGAGAGAAAGGAAGGATGTAAAACAAACAAACAAACAAACAAACAAACAAACAAATAACTTGGATCTTTTGTAAAGCTTATAGCCCTTGCCCTCTCTCATAGGCTTATCCAGCGAAAAAAAATTATAAAATAGACTAAAATATGTTGCTGTGAAAATCCATTTCACCTCCAGCTACAGTGGAAATTAAACTAAACTCAGAGGGAAAAGGCGAATCCAAGAGTGGTTTAAAGCCAGCATGGTGCAGTGGCTTCAGCATTGGATTATGACTCTGGGGACCATGGTTTTGATCTCTGATCAGTCATAGAAACCCAGTGGGTGACCTTGGGCAAGGCACACTCTCTCAGCCTCTGATGAAGGCAAGGGGAAATCCTCTCTGAACAAATCTTTCCAAGAAAACCCTGTGATAGGTTCAGCTTAGGGCCACTATGGCGGTTTACAGATTGCCCCTTTGGGGTGGTCTGTACCCACCCCTTTCCCCGATGGATTGGGGCCTCAGCTGCCACAGCAGCAGCCCTGAGGCCCCAATCCACCACTTTTCCAGGCCGCGGGAAGTACGTGGAGTACGTACTAGGGTGCCCTTCTGGAAAGGGGCCATAAGTCAGAAATTACTCGAAGGCACACAACCCTAACAACAAGAGTGGAGTGCTGCACATCCTTGTCATTTCTATTAGCCTGTGCAGGAGAATTCCCGATGGGTTGTATCTGGAGTCTAGGTTTTTAGTGTCCTACCAAATGGTACATTTACTACTGTTTAATTTCCTTCCAGTCTTGAAGTAAGAGACATTTGTATTCTTATGTATAAACCAGGCATGTAAAACATTTCATTCTTTGACATTTTTCTCATCACCATTAGGAAATTATATAGTCAATTTACTAAGGCTGAAATACCTTCTGAAGAGCAGATTGCCTAATTCAAGCTGCAGAATCATGATGCAAGTCTTGTGGTATAATAATAAATAACAATATTTTTTCTTCAGTTAATTAAATCAATGGACAAAATCCATTTGCTTTTCTCATAATTTTTTAGAGATGAAGAAACTATTTCAATAAAGACATATCTGAACAAAGGAGCAAAAAATTAACAAGATTTTCCAAGCTAGCAAATGTGTTATTAAGAGAGACACCAGATGATAGGTAGGATAATGCATATAAAGTTTGTTTCAGTTCTCATGAGATTTGCAAAGGTCATTCCTTCACAACAGTTTTTATTTCCTTGAAACTTTTAAAACAAATGTTGAACAGATGAATTTTGTAAGCTTCGCTTGCAGCAGATTTGGGACAAAATGACATTTTCATCCATCATCTGGAGGAACTGTACCACCCTAGGTGTAAGGTGCAGAACTGAACAGGTGACACATCTCCACAGCTTGTGCTTCAGAAATTATAGTGGAAGGTCACAAAATATTTAAGGCTGCCTTTTAAGCTACCATCTGGAGTTTGTTTAAATATTGCTTAGCACATCTGCCATTCTCTGAGTCAACTAAGATTAAAGTGAAAGTGAACCTTTCATTGACTAAGGAGTGTCTCGAAAAAACTGTGTGTTTTTTGGTGTTGCATTTGTTTCGTACATAGGCCTCCTTCTCAGAACTAGCTCATATCTCAGTTACTGTTAGACAGCACTTCTATGGTGCTCTACATCAAACAAGAGCCTGAGTGGCAGGAGTCACTTGACAGCAACAGAGACATGGGAAGCTGACACTGTGCAGATACCCTTTCTACATCCTCAAATAATCAAATTGGGTCTCTTGTGGGAGAAAGGCAACATACAAATAAAGTAAATATATCATGTGTATGGCTTGCTGTGAAAACAAGGTGAGACCATTTCATTTGACCCATGTAAATAAGCCCCAAGAAAGCTGTATCAGACTCATCAGGTCGACATGCGTTACAGGTGCCTTGAGTGTATACACACACATCCTTACCTCTGTATGATTTGTGGGGAAAATGGAATTTTGTGAGTAGCTATATCTTAATCTAGCCTTCCACAACATAATGCACTCTATACCCCTTCCTCCCTGCTTGGCGTAGCTTTATACACATGTAAAACCACACCAGCAGGGAGGGAGAGTCCTAGGGCACCCCATGCCCAGCACCTACTTTTTGTAACTCTTAGCAAAATAAAAGTTCTGGAGGACTCAAAATCTGGACTCTTTTTTAACCTTTTATATTGTTCCTAATGAAGAGAATGCCAGAGCTGAAATGAATTCAATAGATTTTGATTTTGTTTTGATTTCCAAAATGGAACCCACTGTCCTACGTGAATCAGCATTGCTGTTTACCCAAGACTTTATTCATTTCAGCCTTATAATGTTGTTGTTAAACAGTTGGGAGTTAGAAATCCTTGCCAAATTCTTGACAGCTACCCAGAAATCTATCATTTGATCCAGATCCTCTATCTGCCTACTCCTCTTGTACCATGCATGATATATCCCAATAGCATTATTACTGGGTTATACCATGCATGATATAACAATAATGAATTTGAACTGAATGCAATAAACATTTTAATTTCATAGTTATCTACTCAATTGCTGTGGAAGATAAATATTTATGTGCTTGTTTATTGCATCCAGTTCTAATTGTTTGTTGTTATATCATGCATGGTAGTTGGACTGACAGTAAGGATGGTATAATGGTTTGAACATTAGATTACAACTCTGGAGGCCAGGGTTCAAATCCCTGCTAGGCCTTTGGCAAGTAACTCTCTCTCGGCCTCAGAAGAAGGCTTTCTGAAGGAATCTGGCCAAGACCCCAGGATAGGGTCCAACAAGAAATTGGGCTTGGAAAATAAGAGAGCCAATACATAGTAAATGATTATAATATATACTACCTGCAAAATTATCGTAAGAGTTCATTACCTGCAGGACTTCCTATTGGTGAAATAGCTATTCCACCCATCCACCCCAATCCACCCCTGGGAATGGGATGCATAGTACATTTGAAAAACTGTTTTAATTCTCTTAACAGGTCACAAGAGGGTCTGAGTTTTTTGAGATTTTAGTGCTTTCATCTGACGGCAAAACAATTTTTTAAGAACAAAAAGTAAGTACAAAACCAAATCTTGTTTTCTGTTAGCCTCCCTGAATGCTCAGAAATTTCTTTTTTAAAGGAATTTAGCCACACACAGTTTTTCGAGAGAGACTTTACTCACTCTGCAAGCATATAGCAGCCTTCCCGAGACAGATGCATTCCAGATGTGATGGACATCAGCAACCCTTGTAATCTAAAGCCAGTATTTAAGTGACAGCTGCAAGTGCTCTGGTAATGCAGGAAGAGATCACTCTACTACCATTAACAAATTCCATGCTAATTCTGTAATAGTGAGCCAATACAGAATCCTTTATTTATTCCAATAGCATTATTACTGGATTAAGAAGTATTGCCTATTCTAAAATTAACCCATTTCTATACTGAAGTTCCTTCCCACCCTCCCACTAAAGAAATTTGAGTGCATGATGACTAATATGATAACACAATTAGTATCATGTTATGCCCATCTCCAACACTGGTCCGATCTGTTTAATATATTATAACTGTTGTGTAATTCTGTGGGTTATCATAGTTTAGATCCTAAAATCAACTTGGAAATCAGATGCAGACCTCCCATCCCTCTTTCCACATTAATTTTACTCTGCAGTTTATAATGACTACTGTATTTTGTTTGCACTGCCATTTCAAAATACAACATGGAAATCCAATTCACTGTTTTAAAAGGAATATATATATATATATATATATATATATATATATATATTTAAATTAGACATGTTTTTCCTTTCCTTGCTTGATAGATGTAATTGTTTACCATGGCAGAAAATGGGTCCCTAAACCAATGCTGAAGAAATGTTAAGGTTCTTTTATCTCATCCACACAGCAGTCCCCAAATAATAACTCTGCTCATGGAACTTTTCCATGGTTGATGCATGGTCAGGTTGTGGATACTGGGGGATGGAGAGAAGGTTTTTGAAGGACTAAAAATGGGGCATGTGGCACACCCTTCATTCCAGAGGTAGAAAGCCTGTTGCCATTGGATGTCATGGATGATGCTGAGCAGTCACCAGTACTATATATATATAAAACATAACAAAACTTTACAACCATCTTTTGTCTAACAAACATCAACTATCCTACTTCCAAAGGATATTCCATTTCCCATTATACCTTATCTTTTAATTATCCCTAACTCTTATCTATTCTTGCCAAAAACCTTAAGATTCATCCATTGTCTCTTTATATTTGTGTCTATATCTTTATCTTTCTATCAAATACCTTATTGTTCTTTATACCACCTCTAATATCTTTATAGTCTTTCCAGGAAATACCTTAGTCATCAAAAATAACCATCTGTATATGCTCCCTTTTTTCTGTTTGTATATACTTTCCCCATAACTCCCACTCCTTGTGAAACTCTTTTAAAGACTTTTTCTTCAACAAAGAAGTTAATTTGCCCATCTCATATAAGTCCATTATTTTCAGTCTCCATTCCTCCCCTTTAGGTACTTCTTCTTTATTCCAATATTTTGCAAGCACTATTCTCGTTGCCACAGTTGTGTGAAATAGTAGCTTTCCATTTTGTTCTTCCAAACTGGTATTATCAATTATGTTCAAGAGGTACATTTTGGGTTCTGCACATTCCTTAAAATTAATTTTTTTTCATATGGATATTTTTCCAGTACATTTTAATCTTTTCACATTTCCACCAACAGTGTAAGTATGTCCCCATTTCTTTCTGACACTTCCAACATGTGTTTCTTTTGCTCTTATCAACTTTTGCTGATTAGTAAGGGGTTAAATACCTCTTTTTCCAAATTCTCTCCCATTGCCCTAATTGTATGGATTGATTTAAATCCCTTGCCCAATATATATATTATAATCATAAATTGTTCAATTGTTTTCTCTTCTAATTCAAATTTGACCGGAAGCACCAGTACTTTAAGCAAAATGCATCTGGCTGTCTAACCAGCTTCTGTATATATGATATCTAGGATTGACACTGGAAATTTTGCTAAGGGGAACCTAAACATGGGAAAACTGCTTCTTGCTTTTATACATAAGTAACATTTGTATTTTGAAACAGAAGACCTCCATTTGTCTTTCCATCCCAGCACGAGTCTTTGTAAACTGTTTCCCTCACCAAAAAGGCATTTTTTAATCTAATTAGTCCACAAGGGATTTCTTCATTACTATCTAATATTCAAATAAATTGCAGACACATCTTAATTATATGCTCTCTTACACAAATGTAGTTGCTCTACAATTGTTTTTAAATTCCTTCCCCCTTTATCAGCTGGAACTTTAGCTGATACATTTCAGTCTCAGTTGTCTTACAACTCTTGTCATCATACATGGTCTCCTGCCCAAACACTGACCAGACTCATCTGTTCAGTTTCAGCAAGGTGGCTCATTACATGGTCCTTTAAAGCCATCTTTGCCCTGTGATTAATTTTTCTTGCCAGCTGTTTTCTAGGTTGTTGTTGTTAACTGCCCTTGAGACCCATGGCGACCCTGTGGATGAGACATCTCCAAGACTCCCTGTCCTCCACTGTTTTGCTTAGTTCCTGCAAACCTCGTACATATGATCCCTTTAATAGAGTCCATCCATCTAACATGTGGAATTCCTCTCTTTCTACCTCTTTTCTAGTTCTTTCATCGCTGCCCTCCCCATTCTTAATCTTCTTCTAATTTCCTGGCTACAATCCCCATTGCTATGAATGCTTGATCCCAGTTACCTCAGAATTTTTCTATTATTTCTATTTCCTCATTGTCTAGTTGAATTTGTATAAATTGTCCATGGTTATTATAGAATCACAGAATCATAGAGTTGGAAGAGAGCCCAAGGGCCATCCAGTCCAACCCCCTGCCATGCAGGAATTCTCAATCAAAGTATACTCGACAGATGGCCATCCAACCTCTGTTTAAAGACCTCCAAGGAAGGAGATGCCACCACCCTCTGAGGGAGTGTGTTCCACTGTCAAACAGCCCTCCTAATGTTGAGCTGGAATCTCTTTTCCTGTACCTTGCATCCATTGTTCCAAGTCCTATTCTCTGGAGCAGCAGAAAACAAGCTTGCTCCCTTCTCGATTAGACATTCCTTCAAATGTTTAAACAGGGCTATTATATCACCTCTTAATCTTCTCTTCTCCAGGCTAAACATCCCCAGCTCCTTAAGTCGTTCCTCACAGGGCATGGTTTCCAGATTTTTCACCATTTTATCGCCCTCCTTTGGACACGCTCCAGTTTCTCCACATCCTTTTTCAATTGTGGTGCCCAGAACTGGACACAGTATTCCAGGTGGTGCCTGAGCAAAGCAGAATATAGTGGCACTGTTAATTCCCTTGATCTAGGCACTATACTTCTATTGATGCATCCGAAGGGGCAGTACAGACGGGAGGCTGCAGCACAGACGTGCCATCCAAAAGGAGCTGCTCTAAGAGGCTCCTTTTTGTGCCATGCAGCCTTCTATCTTGCAGCCCTATGACACCAGAGACGTGTTGGCGCTCAGGCGCCCTTACGTCATGAGGCTGAGCCCTGTGTGGATGGAGCTGCAGCCTTGTGACATAATGGCACCGATATTAGGGCTTGGCGCATATGGATAATGTGGTTTTGAGCCCTAATATTGGCGCAAATGGCCCATCTGTACCGGGCCTAAAATGCATTGGCCTGGTTAGCTGGAGCATCACACTCTTGACTCATATTCAACTTGTGGTCAAGTTGGACTCCTAGATCTCTTTCACACGTAGTCTCGTCCAGCCAGGTGTCCCACATCCTATATCTACGCGTTTCATTTTTCCGCCCTAAGTGCAGTACAGTATCTTACATTTTTCAGTGTTGAATATTATTTTGTTAGCTTTGGCCCAGCTTTCCAATTTATTCAGGTCATTTTGAATTTTGATCCTGTCCTGTGGGGTATTATTTTTGTTTTCTTTATGTTCAATAGTGAGGCTGCCTCTGCACTTTCTTCCTTGATCTTTCTTAGTAGCTGTTCCAGGTCTTTCAGATTTTCTGCTAGTATTATGGCATTGTCTGCATATCTTAGATTGTTGATATTCCTTCTTCCTATTTTCAGTCCTTCCTCTGTGTCTAAGCCTGTTTTTCTTATAATATGTTCTGCATATAGGCTGAATAGGTAGGGTGATAAGATGAAGCCTTGTCTGACCCCTTTGCCTGTTCTGATAGTAGCCTCTTGTCCTGAGAATACATTCCTTATCAAGGCTATCAGATGGTCCTAAATATTTTTGCTCCTTTATAAAGAGTAGCAAATGCCCCGGCTCTAGTCAAGGTATATAAAACCCAAAGCCAGCCACATTTATGTGGCACAGGAAACAGAATATCACACAAACACTTCTTCCTATGCCTGCCAGTACAACAATACTTGGCAATTTGATGCCTTTCCACAATGCCCCCAATCTGCTGCATTTTGCCTAATGGTAGGACTGGCTCTATTTTCCTATTTTCCATCTATAATCAGTTTTGTATTTCTTTTGTATGTTCACCACAAGGAAGAAACAGAAACAAGATCATAACACAAATGCAACACATTTCAATATTTTGAGAAATTATCTAAGACTAGGAGATTACATTTACACTTAAGAGGTTAGTTTTCATATTTAATAACTGAGACAATAATTGAGACAATGGGGGCTCAGTCCTGTCTGAGATTAATTGCTTTTGTCTGAGTCAATGAAGCACTCAAACAATTATTTTCAAGCACATTATGTCCACCATACACTCCTACACCAGAAGGAGAATTTCACTAGTTGAATTCAACAGTGAAGAAAATAATCCCAAATACCTATCATGCCACCACTTACATTCAGGAGGGGGGGGGATTGTCATGCTATTGAAATATGTGAAGGGATATAACTACAGGAATCAATAAATGAAATGCTCATTTTAAAAATGTCATTACTGTCCATGCATAATCCAGAGTTATCCTTTGGATTTAGCTATGCATAATCAGTTCTTACAGGTACATTCTTTTATTAAATAGGGGAAAAAATCATCTGCCTAATGTGGAGGCCATTAAGAAACCAGATAAACTGCAGTACTGAAATTTGAAACCAAATGTTTTTCTATGAGATATGCCGCCCAATGCAACATATCATTTACTCATGTACACATTGCTTACTCATATTTGGTTAGATTAGAGATGGGCAACCTGGGGCCCTTCAGATGTTGCTGGAATACCTCCCATCAGCCTAGGCACTGGTGACAGATGTGAGAATTGCTGCCCAACAACCTCTGGGGATTCACACTCTGCCCACCACTGATCCTGACTGAACTAATTTAATTTAGTTCCAATTAAAATGAAGGGGACAAGTTCTTCATTATTTACTCTGTATTCAGCTCATTAAACAGAACAGAGTTTATTTCCTAGGATGAATTGATAAGCATGCAGCCTAACATTAAAACATATTGACTTGATTAGGTCCTGCCTTGGCTATCTTATTAGGTAAAATGCTGTGATTTGCATAGGATTATCATCTCCTGGAGCAGGGGGAAGAAAAGTCTCTGTACAATCAGAGGTGAGGAAAGTGCAAGTTAAAGCTTCAGTAGCTTCCCACTCAGTTACTGGTTAAAGGGTGGGTGGGCGGGGTTTAAAAATCAATAGGTGTTAACAGCCAGATGATGTCACGGGATCTTCTTTCTGACTCAAGACCAGAAAGGGAATAACCATTTACAGAGACATGCTCCAGATTTAAAGGCCATTGTGACAAAACAAAATCGCTGATTAAAAACATGACTTGGTAGTCAAGGTTGGCTGTCCCAGCCCAGGATTTCCTCTGCCCCATCTCGGATTTGCCCCTTTTCACTTGCTGCCCCTCACTCCTGGAACCTTCTTTCCCCGCGAGCAAGGGCCATCACTTCTTTAACCAGCTTCAAAACGGAGTTGAAGACCATCCTATTCAGAGAAGCGTTCCCAGGCATTGCATGATTGTCATTTGCTACTTGATGTTCTTTTGTTGCCTGTTTTATTGAACCATTTCCTGTATTGCGATGTATTTTATATGTATTATCCTATTATTTCTTAGATTGTACGCCATAGGCAGGTTTACTCTTATTTATTTACTGTTTGTATATACAGCGCTGTGCAAATCTACAGCGCTATATAAATAATGAATAATCATAATCATAAGTGACTTGAAAAGAGAACAATGAACTAACTGCTCTTTCAAAGTGGAAAAGGGGAGATTAAATATTTCAGAGTAGATGCAATAGCTGCCATTGTATTACCCCATGATTCTTATTCTGTAGTCATTCTTCAAATAGACACTGAAATACACTCACCCCTCCATATCTGCGGCTTTGTTATTTGAAGATTTGATTATTCACGGATTTGATTAATGTGTTCTCTCTAGGAATATATAATAATAATAATAATAATAATAATAATAATAATAATAATAATTTTTATTTATATCCCGCCTTTCCAATTGCATGATCAAGGCGGCTTACAAGACAAGAAACAATAAAATACAGATAAAACATCACAATATAAAAAGTTTAAAAACATCATTACTAGGGGTAGGAACGGGAATCTATACAAATCACAATTCACAAGGGGCAAGAAAGAGACAATATATTGCACTAATCTAGGTCTTCCAGTGCAACTCTATGGTCAACTTTAACTAAAAGTTGCACTGAAAGACCTACAGATTCATAGAGAGAATACTCTACTAGGCATTTGTAGCTCTTCCAGTGCAGTTCTGTGGTCAGTGTCTGTCAGACATTGACCACAGAGTTGCACTGGAGGACCTAGAGATTCCTAGAGAAAGTTAAAAACATATTGTTTTTTGTTATTTGTGGTTTTTCCATATTCGTGGGAGTCTTGTGCACCTAACCCTAGCGAATATGGAGGGACAAGTGTATTTTTCTGTCAATAATTTTACAATCTCAAAATGCTGTTTACAAAAGTGTAACAGTGCTATAACACTGCAGTTTTTATTGGGGGGAGGGGAATAAAAGTGGGAAAATATTTTCCATTTGCCACCACTTTAATGTAATCAGATACTTCCAGTAGGCAGACCTAGTCCAAAAGAAACATTAAACACTGTTGTTACTGTTTTTATATTTCATAGATGGTAATGAACAGTTACAAATAAGTACAGTGGGTCTGTGTCATATGCGGACGTGCCATACACAGCTTTCATCTTACCCAGGCAAGATGGGGCTCCAGCATATGCAGTATTTCCCTTACGTGGGGGGGGGGGGGGCAGAATGGATCCCCTGCATAAGGGAAGAGCACACTGTATAAAGTAGTAAAAATCAATAAAGTGCTAAGTATTAAAGGGGTATTCTAATTGTGTAGTTTTTCTTTCCAAGGCAAATTGAGGTGTTGCTGTGTGTTCAGATGGCCAATTAAACAGAATACCTTCCCATCCATAGTTAAAACTATGCCACAACCATAAAGGCAGGTGGAATGTAGTGGGATGGATGTACATGAAAAAGGCAATGTTTCCAACAGTGGATGAACAATGACATTTTTTAAAGGAATAGGAGCCTTATGACTGAAAGCTATCCAGCAAATTGAATGGGACACTGAAGGTCAGTTTAGAAATCCTGGCTCAGACTTTAGCATTACAAGCAAGTGTTTACTGCCTATTTTGTGGCAGGTTCTTCTTATATTTTCCATCAATTTCCACCAGAATGGTATAGTGCTTTGAGTGTTGGACTAGGTCACTAGAGACTACAATTTCCAGTTTGGCCATGAAACTCACTGGGTGACTTTGGGCAAATCACATGCTCTTAGCCCAAGAGGAAGGCAATGGCAAACCTCTCAACAAATCTTGCCAAGAAAACCCCATAATAGGTTTGCCTTAGGCTCACCATAAGTCAAAAATGACTTGAAGCCACACAACCACAAGAAAGGTAATTTCAGCAAGTGTTGCTCTTCACCTGACCAGATAACAAGCAACTGAAATCCAGCCTTCTCCCTAACCATTAAAGATACAGGAGCCCTCTCTTGTTTTCACTCTGGCAATCCTAGCTACATACATCAACTGTAGCAAATATATGATAAACTGTGATAGATACACCAGCCTTTTATGCGCTAGTGGCTAATGGCTTCCATGCCAGTGGGTGGTCAATCTGCTTTGGGTTTATCTGAATTTGGAAAGAGTTTTGCAAAGTGTTGAATCCTAGCTCCAAGGCAGGTTTAGCACTATGGATACATCCCTAAAACTGGGACTGAAAGCTGAAGCTATTTTGTCAACTTACTGATAAGGAAGCCACCACCCACTACTGATGTGTCACTGCCCATGTTATAACTGTCACCAATATTCTGCATCAGCTACAGATGTATAACTTGTAACATCTCCTGATCTGACTTCCTCAAGACCACCCTAAGTATCAGAAGCCACATTGAACAAAGGAGGACAGTTCAGCTGTTGATTGGGATGCAAGAGGATAATTCCAGGCTCCTACCATCAACAAATGAGGATGAGATGAGGAACTGAGGTGGAGTCTGCTTCTGATTGTTGCAGCCTATGTCACTGGTGGAAGGAAGCAAGAAACATCATCCTTCTTGTGCCCTCATCTGCAGCTGATCCAATGTGACTGCTGGCTGTTAAGGTAGGCTTTTTGGTGGTTTATGTAGTCATACTGAATGTGGAATAGTTATGGATCTGTAACTCTAGGTTATAAATCTGTAGCTGGAATACAGAATCCCAGTCCATTTTTCTTCAAAAAGATGAAACAATAATAATAATAATAATATTTATTTATATTTCCTGCCTCTCCCTAAGGACCGAGGCGGGATTACTTCACTAAAATAATATGCTACAGTATAAAAATATCGTTAATAAAATACTAACATTAGTGCAATAAAATAGCCAGACCATCGTCTAATCATCCAATAATCATACAGTCATAGTCCAAAGTGGAACATTTCATTTTGATGATTTCCTATATAAGGTCAGGTGGGTAAGCTGCCGGAAGAGATCCGTCTTAACTGCCTTCTTAAAGGCATCTAAGGTGGTAATAAGATGGATATCCTCTGGTAGAGTATTCCACAGTTTAGTGGCCATAGCAGTGAATGCTCTTTGGGAAGTTGATATTAACCTGGTCTTATGGTATTCTAGTGAATACTTCCCTGATGTCCTGACAGTGCAGGGCAGATTGTGTAGGGAGAGGCATTCCCGCAAGTAATTCGGGCCCATGCCATTTAGGGTTTTAAAGGTAATAACCAACACTTTTACTGCGCCTGGAAGCTTATCGGCTGCCAGTGAAGAGATTTTAGCACAAGTATTATATGGTGAGACCTAGGTGTACCGGTGACCAGTCTGGCTGCCGCATTTTGAACCAATTGAAGCTTTCGAACTTGGTGCAAGGGTAGCCCCATGTAGAGCGCATTACAGAAATCTAAATGAGAGATTATCAATGAATATACCACTGCTTCAAGGTCCTTTTGGTCCAGGTAGGGACAAAGTTGGTGTATCAACTGAACCATCCTATTCAGAGAAGCCTTCCCAGGCATCACATAATTGTCGCTTACTTTCTGATGTTCTGTTGTTGGCTGTTTATCGATCCATTTCCTGTATTGCTATGTACTGTATATGTATTATCCTACTTGTGAGTATGTATTTTCCCTGGATAATGATTAACCTTCCATTTTGAAGCCAAGCCCTCCCTTCAGTCCATCTGCCTTGGTCCAGGCCTCGGAGGTAGAGAGGAACTGCTGGACCTCTTACCCTTTCCCTCCGCCACTCCCTTCTCGGACGATGTTCAGATTTTCTGGATTGTAAGGTTTGAGGGCAGGGAACCGTCTAACTAAAAAGATTGCATGTACAGCGCTGTGTAAATTTACAGCGCTTCATAAATAAAGGTTAATAATAATAATAATAATAATAATAATAATAATAATAATAATAAGTTGGTACCAAGCACTACTGGCCGTCACATCTATTTGAGATGAAAACTGTAGGGACAAGTCCAGGAGTACTCCCAAACTGTGAACTTCATCCTTTAGGGGAAAGTGTGACCCTATCCAGGACTGGTTGACAAATCTCCATTCCTGGATTTAGAGTACTTATCGCGAGTACCTCCGTTTTCTCTGGATTCAGCTTGAGTTTGTTTTCCCTCATCCAGCCTATTACCGATTCGAGGCAGGCATCAAAAGGAGAGATGCCGACCTTAGTCACTGTGACAGTGGGAGACATAGAGAAATAAATTTGGGTGTTATCAGTGTACTGATAACATCACACTCCATGTCTCTGGATGATCTCTCCCAGCGGCTTATGTTAAACAGCATGGGGGACAGAATGGCGCCCTGAGGGATGCCAGATGTCAGCTCTCTTTTTCTTTTTTTTAATTATAAAAAAAATTATTATATAAACAAAAAATAAACAACACATACATATACATATTAACATACCTATATTATAGCCAGTTGTCACAGATACCCAAATTAAACAATAATCTTTGATATTCACCATCAGATGAGGAGTCTTACTCTCTTTTCCCTGTCTATATCTCTAGCTATCTCCCTCTACTAAAAAAAACCTTTCTAGATTCCATCGTTAAACTTTCTTCCTCTTTACACATTTCTTCTCCATCTTTTCCTCCTTCTACTTCTTTACTCTCTTTGTTCTCTTTCTATCTAACTCTCTCTTGCTCTACCTACACTAACCTTCTACACCTACTTATCCTTTATACACTTTATCTTCCCTTTCAGACTCTTCTCATCTGACTCTTCATCTATCTTGTATTCATCTTGACAACAGTCATCTATCACTTAAAACTGACTTCCTTCCTACCAGTTAAGGCCTAATGGTGTTTGAGACTTGTCTTTCTAACGTCCATTTATTTATTTGTGGATCCATCATCCCCTACACACACGATATAATACATGATACTTGTGTTAAGATTGGCTACAGCTAACTTTCCCCATCTTTTTTCCAAAAATGTAATAGCCTCCTTCCAATCATCTCTCACTTGTTTCTTGGGCCTATCTCTCATAGCTTGTGTCAATCTATCCATTTCTATTCCCTCATATAATTTCATCAACCAATCGTCTATTTTGGGGCAGGCTGCACTTTCTCACTGCTGCGCAAAACAAATTCTTGCCAGTGTAATCATATAAAACATAATCTTCTCCTCCTTCCCTTTAATATCCTCTCTGAATATCCCTAATAGATAACACTCTGGTTTTAGCTCCATTTTCTTGTTCATGATTATATTAATTTGTTCGTTTATTTCCTTCCAATTTTTCTTTGCATATCCACCAGCAATGGTAAAAAGTTCCCACTTCTTTTTTACAGTTCCAACAAAAATTATTTTTTGTTTTATATATTCTTGCCATTTTAATCGGTGAAAGATACCAACAACAACAAAAAAACATTTTGTAGAAATTTTCCCTCAGATTTTGAGAGACTGTGAGCTTGTAATTATTTTCCCACACCTTTTCCCATTGATTCATTTGTATATTATATCCAAAATTTTTCGCCCATTTCACCATCTGTTCCTTCACTACCTCGTCTTCCATTTCATATCTTAAGAGTACTTTATACAATTTTCCAATCAATTTATCCTTTTCATCTATTAGATTTTTTTCCAATTCCGATTTCTCTTGTTTAATCTCAAATCCGTAGTTTTTGTCATCTTCTCTATATCTTCCCACCAATTGTCTATAAGCGAACCAACTGATATTCCATCCCTCTTCTACCAATTCTTCTCTTGTTTTCATTACCCATCTATCTTCTCTTTTTCTTAGTAAGTCTCTATATTTATACCAATTCCCTTCTCTTATCATTTCCTTCCTATGGAAGGCTTTGTGCGGGGAGATCCAATCATTTATTTTTGATGCTATCCTTTTTTAATATTTATTCCAGACCTTAATTAATGATTTTCTTATGCAATGATTGTAGAATGATTTATTTTGTTTATCCTTTCCATACATCAAATATGCATGCCACCCAAAAGTCATCCCCTCTCCTTCCAAATCTAATAAAATCTCATTTTCTAGTGTTATCCAATCTTTAATCTTTTTCAAGAGCAACTGTCTCCCAGCTTCACCATCTGGAATCTACCCAAGAGGTAGGAACAGAACCATTGGAGTGAGGTGCCTCCAGTTCCTAAACCCCTCAGGCGTTCCAGAAGGATACCATGGTCAATGGTATTGAAGGCCACTGAGATGTCCAAGAGCACCAACAGGGTCACACTTCCCCTGTCAATGGCCAAGTGGAGATCATCGAATAAGGCGACCATGGCGGTCTCTACTCCATATCCCACCCTGAAGGCTGTTTGAAATGGGTCCAGATAATTGGTTTTATCCAAGACAGCCTGAAGCTGGAAGGCAACTGCCCTCTTGATCACTTTGTCAAGAATGGTAAAAGGGAGACCTGTCTGTAATTATTTCTCACCAGGGGTCCAGGGAGGTTTTTTTTAAAAAAAGCGGTTTAATTATTGTTTGTTTCAATTTAGATGGAAAATTCCCTCCCTGAAGGATGTGCTGATTATAGATTGTAGTAATTTTTTTTATTGCTTCCCTACCCTGGGTGGTCAGCCAAGATGGACAAGAATCAAGAGGGCACGTTGCTCTCCTTACAGTTCCAAGAAGCTTGTCCATTTCATCGGTATTTAAAAACTCAAAGTGATCCAGTTTAACATAGTCCATAGGAATCCAAAAAGTTTATATGGTGTGCCTTGTCAGACAAAAGCCGGTGTTTCTATCAGCGGCACTCTAGTCGTTGCATGGTCTGCTTCATTTTATGAAGATTTTCTGTGTACCATGCTTTTTTATTTGAATTGGGCTGGAAAGGACGCTTGGGATCAATAGTGTCTATAGCCCTGGTAAGATCGTTATTCCAGGTATCAACCAAGGCTTCAACAGAATTGCCATCATTCCCAACCATAAGACCCTGTAGGGCTTCCTGGAACCTTTTGGGTTCCATCAGCTTTCGAGGGCGGACTATTTTAATAGGTTCTCCATCCCCGAGGGGGATATGGGTAGTGGCTTTCAGTCCCACTTTGACCAGAAAATGATATGTCCATGACAGAGCAGAGGTATGAATTACTTCTGCCCATGGGTATTCCCAATCCGTACTAAAGACTACATCGAGTGTATTACCAGCACAATGTGTAGGACCCAAGACTAATTGGGACAGGCCCATGGTAGTCATGGAATCCATGAACTCCCGAGCTGCACCTGTCATTTCTAATGAGCCGAACTCAAAGGGGATGAGAAGTCTGGGAGACTCCAACACCAGCTCCGAGACCAGCTGTGTCAGCTTGGCTAGGGAGTCTGTTAAGCATCAGGGTGGACGGTATACTAGCAGAGGTAGTAGCAGCAAAATATCTACACTGTGTAGACTGTGTTACACTTTAGTCCTTATTTTGTAAGTTGGTACTTTCCATTACAAGGAACTCTGGAAGGATAATGGATGGATGAAGCTGTGTAGCCCTCCTGAATTTCTATTGCCATTCACACATACAACTAGCTCATTCATAGCTATGAAGGTCTGTTCCTAGGCACTTGATGAAGCAGATGTAAGTATACAAAAGCATATGCTACCAATTTCTTTCTCTCAGTTAATCTCAGTGGTGCTACAAGCTTGTGTTGCATACTGATCCAGGCTACTACAGCTATGTCTTTGAATTCTGTAAAAGATGAAAGAACAAGGCATAGCCATCCCTCAGTAAATGACTATAGTGGTATCCAGTGATCTCTTTTCATTAGCACAGAGTTACATTCTCTGCTGGAACCCCTGTTTTTGACCTTCTACAAGCATCAAATATAAAGCTTTGATCAGGCTTTGCTTGATCACATTGGACTAGCAGTTATCTTCATGTGTTGTTCTGGTTGTGTGTATAGCAGTTATGGCTATATGAACCCTTTTACTCTTCCTACCAGAATAATGCTGGTTATGATGACCCTTAATGTGGAAGCAGCCTCAGTACAGAAAATACTTTTTCTAACCTGGAGGGCATGGTTGTAGCCAGAGCTAAAAATATATATATATACCTGTTGGACTGTAACTGCCAGAATTTCCCTATGGACATGCTGGCTAGAAGATTCTGGGAGTTGTAATCCAGTAAATTTTCAAAGCTGTACTTGATGCAAGTGATATTTCTTCATGGTATTTTAAAAAGGTACATTCCCAATGCAACACAAATAGTCTTTTACAGCACAAATTTGTGTTGTACAATTGATGTGACTTGTACACAAAATCTCAAGTGTAGAGCAATGAGCAAGTCTGTTGTATGGGTAAGAAAAGCAGTAGTTTATTATTCCCTAACCATTATGAAAATAGAAACAAAAGAGATACCAAGATGAAGGTAAACTCAGTTACAAAGTTGTACATTTGATGGAAAGCAACATGGGATCCAAAAACAAAATTACAAAATGATAAGAGACAGATACAGTGGGAGCTAGATAATGATGAAAGAAAGCCAGAAAATGGATAAAAGTAATGATCAGAAGCAGTAAAGGGGAAGACAAATATCAGCAAGCAACCAAGAAATAAGATCAGAGTTAGATGATGAAAGCTATGTAAATGAGGAAGATGGGATGCAATCAGGCTTACAAAAGTGTTAGTATTAGAATGCTATTTTTGCTACAAGTCAAAGCATTTTGGAGAGAAAAGAGGATAGTCGTTACTCAAGCCCCATACTTTATGAGAGAATGGGCTAATGTAGGCTTGGCTGCAAAATCCTAACTAGTGGGAAAGGGTCAAAGGCCAGCTGAGTTCACAGCGGGCCATTTGAAAATACAGTCTGCTCTTGCTTTATGTGGGGGATCCGTTCGGACTCCCCCGTGTAAAGCAAATAACGCGCATGCTCAAGCCCCATTTAACTGAATGGGGCTCATGCATGAGGCGGTGAGGCAGTTGGGACGTATTGCCCCGTGCGCCCAGCACGCTTCTGCACAGCTTTCAGCATATGCTGAAAGCCGCATATAGCACGCCCGCGTATGACGCGGGCACATTGTATGCTGAACCGAAATACTTTTCAGTTTAGGGATGTGGGACATTTACTTACCTTGTGCTGGTATTGTGGCTTTATCCTTGGGCTACAGCAGGTTTATTCTGGTGTAATGTGGGTCCTCTCTTGCTCCAAGTAGTCCTACCAGCAATCTTTTGTTAGCACAGATCTCTGGAATCATTTGGTAGACCAATACTATGATTTTTCATTTCAGACATTTGAGATTCCTTCCTGAAATGGTTTGGCCATTCAAGTGAACTGAAGAGGGGAGGAAGTGTACTTCAATCCATCAAGTATACTACAGAATTCATTAAATTAAATCTTATTTCTTAAGCAGAAATAGGATCTTATACCTTTTTTGGTTTGTTTCACAACATGATGCACAGGGACAAAAGAATAACATATAATTATTTATTTAAATATGTATTTAAACATTTCTATCCCATCCTTTATTGTGGGATCTTAGAACAATATATAAATAAAATGATATAATCAATTTAAAACAATTTTAGATAAAAATGATAAACAATTTAAACAATATGAAAACATATTAAACAAGTCAACAGCTTAAAAGGCTACAATGGTTTAAAACCATGCCGTTTGCCCTAACAACAACAGAACCCCTCTGATATTGGATGCTATGCAGTCAGTCTTGGTTATTATGTAGATGGAAGACCACCAGCAAAGACTAGGTGCTGCAAGCTATATTTCAGAGGAAAAAATTGGTGAAATCACTTCTGAGTACTCCTTACCTAAAAAAATTAATGGACATAAACAATTCCATCCCCCGCTATCATCTTCTATCTGTAGTAAGTCATCTAATACCTCAGCTTTTAGGCTAAAGTGTTCAGTGGTGGTCTATTCAAGGTTGGTCTGTTCAAGGGTGCTTGTTCCTGTGAATATGGCTTTCCCCCTTCTTCTCTGCTTCATACAGGCACAGGCAAAGTGCAGCGCATGGGCCACATGCAGTGCCAACCCCCTTTTTGAGGCTCCCACCCATGTGGAACCCATAACTCATGGATTCCCATTTTTTTAAATTGAATGCAGAGAATCAGCACCCAAACAGCCCAGTCTGGCTTATTCATATCCCTTAACTCCCTACCATTCCATCTTTAAAAACTGGTTGATCTCTGTCAGGGAAACATCTTTATATGCAGCAGTATGGTTGTAGAATCAGTTACAGTATAAAGCACCAGCTAGGGAACAAATAGATCCCAGTCGTTGTTTAAAATCTAATTTTGAGGACTAAATGTTTAGTACCAGTAAAACTACATTTATTCTATACCCTGCCTGTGATAAAACTGGAATATGCATTAGAATTAAGAATAATGGATGTATATACCTGTAGGGCAACCATGACAGGGCCAGGGACAATTTTACAGATTGGTCAAGTACTTGTGGACTTAAGTGTACTACTGAATTCATTAAATTAATTCTAAAATAAATTAACCATAACTGAATACATAGAGCTTAATTTTCTGATTAACAGTAATTAGCCTCAGGATTTTAATTCCAGTTTTACTTACTTGATTAGTTGGGAGAATACCTTCAGTGGAAGAATCACTATAAACAGCCAGAAGTCTCCTGCAGGCATCCAGAACTCTATGGTTGTTGGTAGACTGATAGCCCTTGCAAGATGGCCTCCTGTGGTTGGTTATCTAGAAAGCATAGATGATCCTTTGAAAATTGTTCCCCTGTTACAAGAACAACAACAACAACAAAACTAAAGTACAGTCTCACTCTGAACATTGTGATAGTTTTTTATTAATTGTTAACCCTCTGTAATAAATTGCCACCCCTACAGTTTGTTCCACCTAACAGTAAAAACAAAAAACCCAACAACCAACCAACAGCAGCTTTAAAACGATTTTATTTTTCACATTTTGGTGTTGCTGATTGTTCTACAGCAGCTGCCCTTCATGTTTTCAATGCAATTTCTGATGTGGGTATAAAGCTTTCAGAAGAATGGACAGCTTGTAATGTGGGAGTGGTGTCTTTCCCATATCATTAGTGTTACAGCAGAAATATATTATTGGTTTTTCACCAGATTTTGAGTGCAAACCATAGGGTTGTGAGACTGAGCAACTAAATTATGATGGCAGCTTTTTTAGTTGTTCCCTAGGGCCTTGGGGAAATTTGGAAGACCAAAATAAGTTGTGGGGCTGCATGCAAATAAAGTTGCCAGAGTGAAAACCAGAGAGGGTTCCTCTATCTTTAACAATTAGGGAGAAGGGGGAATTTCAGTTGCTTGTTATCTTGAGTGAAGAGTAACACTTGCTGAAATTTGCTTTCTTCTTGTGGTTATTAAAATCCCAAATTACACCTTACCAATGGTTGATCTCTTTAATTTCTAGTTTGGATAGGTATTTTTTCTCTCTGGGGAACCGAAAGAGTGTTGGAATGTTTAAATGTTTTCCGTTTGTTTGCATGTCTTTCCTGTGATGATAAGAAAGGGACAGTCAGGCCTGATTTCACCAAGATACCAATTCCTGTGAATAGGGTTGGCAGGTTAGGAGCCTTTTAGGCAATGTGATTTCAGGTCTCATACCTTGAGATCTAGGGATGGTCCTTAGTAATGTTTGAGAGAGGAAGGAGGAAGGTAAAACATGGGCCTGATGAACTCAGTGGGCAGTTTCTCACAGCTATTCCAAAGCATCCTGCAGCAAATCCAACAAAACACAGTGAACTCTCTCTAAAAACAAATATGACTAAAGTGAGGTTGCTATGCTTTGACTATAACAAGGAGAGACAGGGCTCACTTGAAAAGACTGTAATGCATGGTAAAGTGGAGGGCAGTTGGAAAAGAGGAAGACTGCATAGCAGATGGTAGAGTCAATCAAAGAACTCAGTCTGCAAAACCTAAGCAGTGCTGTTGATGGCAGGCTGACTTGGAGGTCTCTCATTTATGGGGCACCATAGGTTGAAGTCAAGTTGAAGACAGCTAATAACACGTAAGTAACATGGATTTTCATATACTTAGGAACCCTTTTATATAACACAGTTGTAGTGTACTATACACTATGATTCTACTTGTTAGGAAGGATCTAATTAGGGGAATTTTAATTAGCTCAAATATAGCCGAGAGGTGGCCCTAACAACACCATGTGCCAGAATCGGGTCCCAACAGTGTATACCAGAGGTCGCCAGCAAGCCCCAAGAGAAAGAGACGCCGATACCAACTAGGTCCAATTAAAAGGGTAACGTTTATTAAAGCACAGGGAAAACCACACAGCAAAAGGGGAACACACACACACACACATACTCAATGCTACAGCAGGGGGTGGGTGAGTTGGGGAGATAGGTTTGAGAAAGAGAGGCACCACTATGGAATACTACCTTAGAAATCTTATCCGGGAAGTCTGATGAAGCTTGGATAGACAGTGAATCATGGCTGCAGTGGGGGAAGAGGGCCGCGGGAGTTAAGAGCAGAGTTCAAACTGGCATGGACCAGTTTGCACCCAGGAACTAGCACACAGAGGGTCCGAAAACCCAGGGTTTTTATAGGTCAAAACGTATCTGGAGGCTATGGGGACTTGCTAGACACAGGTCTTGATTGCTTGGGCTTTGTTTAGCCAAAAGCAAGTAATGTGTTGAACAATGCATTTAGGTCTGTACACAATTCGGAGGGGCATCCGACTTGATCACTAAGGCCCGTTCCGCACGGGCGTAAAGTGAGCCCTGGGGACGTACTAGGGTTAGGGAAAGTGCATGCCTTACGCACGCACCTAACCCTAGTACATCCCCAGGATGTACAAAATGGCGGCGCCCTATACACATAGGCGCCGCCATTAGGATGTCACGAATGTGCCACCTCCAAACGGGGCGGTGCGGACGTGACGTCTTCGTGCCTCACAAGGGCGCATAGAGTGCCCTTTCCGCGGCACTAGAAGGAGATCCGAAACAGAGCTCCTTCCGTGAATTGCGTCACTGGCGCAGCCTTTAGATGGCTGCGCCAGCAACGCAACGGAGAAAGGGGCCAAGCAGCCCCTCTTCTCTTCCTTCCTGCCACCACTGGGTGTCCTTGGGACTTGAAGCCCCAAGGACACCCCTTTTCAGGCCACGGGGAAGCGGCCTTTTTCTGCTTCCCCGTGGCCTGGAAAGTGGCGGATCGGGGCCTCAGAGGTTGCCGCTCTGGCAGCTGAGGCCTTGATCTGGCAGGTAAAGGAGTGTCTACAGGCCGCCCCAAAGGGGCGTCTGTAATGCTCCTAAGTCATTAAGCTGATCACTGGCTCATCAGGTGAGAAGACAAGTCTATTGTCTTACTTGGGTAAGTAGTGGCGATTCTGGTTTGGCAACTCCCAAACTTCCTATGGAAAATTTCTAATTCCATTTCTTTCTAGGGCTCTGCCTCTGCAAGGTGAGCTGCCTACGTGGTCTCCTTGCCTTAAGGTTAATGGCGGGTCCTCTATGGGGTCAGTCAGGGGTCATAGCACAGACTGCATGTACCCAAAATTTTATTAAAACCAAACTTGGTAACACACTTTAATTGCCATGGTTCAGTCCTATGGAATCCTAGCATTTGCCTTTTAGGGAGAGTCATTTACAATTCTGTGCTTTATTGCTACTTCTTCTCTGTCTACATTGAGAGACAGCTCATGACGTCTCCACATTGGCCTCCTAATTTGCATAAATGGAAGGCAACTTTGTAACCAGGTTTAGGAACTTTCGAATATCTTTGAATTGATTTCCTGAAGCAGAAAATGGAACACTTTCCTTTCCCCCATACTATAAGTATGCTATTGATGACAGCATTAGTTTGGTGTACTCTGTGGTACAAAACCAAATAGTCATACAGTTTGGACAAGTGCTATATTCACCTGCTAAAAATTAATATAGAATGGATAATGATCTAGTTTTAGCCTGAAGTAGTATACATGATGTACTGTGTTGTTATGTTTTCTTGCATGCCAAACAGCACTTATAAAACTAGGGATACATTTCTTTAATAAATTAATTCTCAAAGGATGCAGTGAGTAAATTCAACTGTACATTTTTTGAAGACAATTTGCACGTTAAGTTTAATTCTGTGCAAAATCAGCAGTGGAGATTTTGTGCAGAATACAGCATTTGCTTTACAAAAAACCAAACAAACCCATGTGTGAATTTTGTGCACCATCAGTGCAGGTTTCTTCTCATTAGGGTTTCCTGACATTTAAGAAACACATTTTTCAGTATTATTTTTGAACATTACTTCCATTCCTTTAACTATTTCCATGCCGAGTCACTCCGAGAGCCTTTAGGGTCAAAGGGCAGTGTATAAATACTGTAAATAAATTAATAAAATACCATAGCCCTACTCAGGAGTTGGCCTGCTCATATATAGGGCCAGTGTGAGGCTGGAGTGTGGTGGCTTAACTGTTGGACTAGGAAATGAGGGTTTGAATTCCTGCTTAGCATGGAAACATACTGGGTGATCTTGGGAAGTCACACCCCCTCAGCCTTAGGGGAGGGCAATGACAAACCTCTTTTGAATAAATTTTGCCAAATAGAACAACAACTACAACAACAACAAAAACCCAACCACTCTAAGACAGAGGCACCATAAGTGAAAGTCACTAAGAAGGCACATAATCACCATGACCCTTAACATCCTAATTTCCTTGATTGCATTTCAAATGTTCTCATGTTGATCATAAAGATCTGCATAGAGTTGTGCAATAGTATTGTACTGAACAGAATTATATTATATCAATATTTGTGCTGAATGCATGAAGGTCTGGAATACTGCCAGGCACATGGGGATGATGGGTCAGTGAAATCCATGTTCACCTTTATGATTCCATTTCCTCTTTTGCCCTACTTGCACGCAAGTGAACTGCTGCAAGAGGACTCATGTTCCATATTTTTGTGTCACTTTACTCTTTTCAGGATCTACATTTCTGCATGAATCCAGCAACTCACTTTTGCTATGATTTTTCACTAACGCATGTGATAGCAGTGGGATATTTACTAAAGAAAGGACATGAATATTGTTAAAACAAGTTTTTTTAAAAAAAATACAATAAATATTATGTCTCTTCTTGAGTTTTTTTTTAAATGTATACCTTAACATTCATGTTACACATTCTAAGCTCTTCAGATGTTTTAATATGTTTCCCTATATTGCTGTTGTTGTCTGCCTTCAAGTTGTTTCTGACTTACTATGACCCTAAGGTGACCCTATCATAGAGTTTTCTGGGGCTGAGAGTGTGTGACTTGCCCAAGGTCACCCAGTGGGTTTTCATGGCTAAGCAGAGAAACAAGCGGCAGCTAACAAGGCCAATGCGATTTTAGGCTGCATCGATAGAAGCATAGTGCCTAGATCAAGGGAAGTAATAGTGCCACTCTATACTGCTCTGGTCAGCCCCCACCTGGAATACTGTGTCCAGTTTTGGGCACCACAATTCAAAAAGGGCATTGAGAAACGAGCGTGTCCAAAGGAGGGAGCCTAAAATGGTGAAGAGTCTGGAAACCATGCCTTACAAGGATTGACTTAGGGAGCTGGTGATGTTTAGCGTGGAGAAAAGAAGGTTAAGAGGTGATGTGATAGCCCTGTTTAAATACTTGAAGGGATGTCATATTGAGGATGGAGCAAGCTTGTTTTCTGCTGCTCCAGAGAATAGGACCTGGAACAATGGATGCAAGGTACAGGAAAAGAGATTCCACCTCAATATTAGGAGGAACTTTCTGACAGTGAGGGCTGTTCGACAGTGGAACGCACTCCCTTGGAGAGTGGTAGAATCTTCCTCCTTGGAGGTCTTTAAACAGAGGTTGGATGGCCATCTGTCAATGGGGATGCTTTGATTGAGATTTCCTGCGTGGCAGGGGGTTGAACTGGATGGTCCTTGTGGTTTCTTCCAACTCTATTATTCTATGATTCTATGATTCCAGTCATAGTCCAGTGGTCAAATCACTAAGCCACTCTGGTTCTCTATATTGCTCTCTTTATATTGCTACCTATCTATATTTAGTAAATACAACTATTTATAGATTTATTAGAGACTTTTTTTAAAAAAAAATCCAGACACTGGCTGTTGGTTAAACCAGGAGGAAAGGAAAGGAAAGAAAAATAGAGACTAGAATTTTCAAAAATCTTTTATCTGTTTTGCTTGAATACGAAATGGAAAACTGTGCAAATTGCAGCTTTCTAATCCCAGCAATTAGGCAGTCCATTTGAATCTGCAAAGGGCACAGCAAGTGCCATGTTTCATCAGCATAAATTATTAACTGTAGAAGTGCATGCAATATTCATAGCTAAAAATCATTAAAAAAAAATAGGCTAGGGAACCAGGAAAAAAAATCTTAAAAGTGAGGCAATGTTAATCATTTAGCTGCAAAACTTTAGCTTAGAGGTTTGCATTAGTTTAATTAATTAATTAATTTCCCTCTAAGCCTATTCACTGACAGATGTTGCTCAGCAAAACCTGCACCAGAAATCCCCACTGGGTAGGAAACAGGCCTGCGGTTTAGCCTCTTGCAGTATTAATTAACGTCATGAGGCATTGTTAATGATAGTGGACAAAGTTAACACCTAGTGTTTTTTATGCCTGGTCAATTGGGGATGAAAGTGGGTCAGAAGAACAATGACCTCAAAACAGAAGTTGTCTTCTCATATGTATTATACACCCCCAGATGTTCTTGTCTGTGCAAAGAATAATAATAAAACTTTCATTTTTATTCCCTGTGTCTTCAAACACACACAATAGAAAATCCCTCAGAGCTTCAGTCTTAAAATGAAAATAGGATTATTCTGAAGCCCTGAGGCATCATTAAAGTTTGTGAGCTGGCGAGAAGGAAGGAAATCTCATGCAGGCCTGGATTTTGCATGGCAAGCAGAGCACTGGAACCTTCTGATTACATAATTTCATTGCAAACTCCAGAGATGTGGACAGCCTGAAATTAGTTGTACTATTTCTCACTAAAGTTTGATTGTTATTCTTTATCATCCTCTTGCCAGTATCACCCCCTCACCTTCACTTGAAAATTAGAATAGACCTCAGACAAGAATTACTGTTGCAGTTAATTTCTTTGAAAAAAGAGTAGCTATCTAAATTGAAGGAAGTTGCAGAATTGGACACATTGGTGGGTTACAAACCGCCACTTGGAACGTCCTCAGGGCGTCCCAGTTTAAAAAAGTGGCGTCTCTTCCAGACGCCCCTATTCTGTCCATAACAAATGGCAGCGGCCGTTCCACACGGCCTCATTAGCGCGGCGTCATTAGCGCACTGCCAGAAGAAGCTCCATTTTGGAGCTTCTTTTTTGCCCCGTAAGGGAGCCACGCAGTTTGGCTGCGGCGGCTCCCTCACAGAGCAAACAGCAGCGCCGGGAGACCACCGCAAAGCGGCGGTTTGTAACGCCTCCAAGTCTATTTTGATTAGACAAATTGTCTGATCAAGATTTTAGAAAGACTGGAAATTATTAATTGACTTTTAGAAAAATAAATTTACCAATTAATATGAGTTAAAGAGCAGTTATTGGGGATAATAAAGAGGGGTGGAATTGATAATGAGTTATATCTGCAGAAAAGTATTTGGAAATCATATTTTTTCTACATTATTTTGTTAGATACAGTCTTTGCTGTGTGTAGTATATTTTAATTTATAGTTGTTATTTGTATTTTTTCTTTTTTATTCTTTCTAGCTTTTATTCACACACACATATAGGAATTGCTGTTGCAGGAATGCAGATTTTTGACAGCTGAAAAGGCATTTGCACAGATACTAGGGTTAAAGAGTGGAGACAGCTTAAGACAAGAGAAAGGATAGAACTTCGTGTTCAGAAATGCTAACCATTCTTGACTGTTCAAGTTTGCTGTTGGCTTGAAGCCTAGGAGCACCCTTCTGAGTAAAGGATTATTATATGCTAAATGCTTTTCACATGATCAGGATTGAAAATGAATCAGATTGACAAGAATGGCAGGTGGTGGGTGGATGGGCTAGGCCAGGAGAATGCATACATTAATCACAGCCATGGATCTTTAGAACATGATTTTAAAGAAAGGACTATGCGTTGGCTTTTTTTTTTTCATTACACAGTTGAACCAATGGAGGAATTTATGGTGAACTCTAAGTATTATTGCTTTAGAGCATTTTGATCCTCATACTTGAATTGTACAAACTCTGTGATCAGACAAATTCCACAAGAAAAGTAATAAAGAAAATAGATAGTGCTGTGATGCATTAGAGGTGAAGTGGTTGAATGCGGCAATGCAGGTCCATTCTTCTTTTTATTCAGCTTCTTCCACTCATTCCCATACTATGTGAGAAGCAGACAGTTCGGGTACTTGGCAGAAAACATTTCCATTTGAAACTGTTTGCTTTTGAGGTGTCTAGAGCAGTCTCATATTGTAAGGCGGGAGTCTCTGCTCTCTTCACCCAAGTGCTCTGTGTGTGTGTGTGAGAGAGAGAGAGAGAGAGAGAGAGAGAGAGAGAGATCATATTTGGGCCAGGCTTCAGTCTATTAGGTAGAAGATTGTCTGATTCCCAAGGCTGTCACATTAGCCATCATTTATCCAGTCATCAGATATGAAAGCTGAAGAAATCTATTGCCTGCAATGTTGTTGTTATTGTGTGCCTTCAAGTCGTTTCTGACTTTTGGTGACTCTAAGACAAACCTATCATGGGATTTTCTGAGCAAATATCTTCAGATGAGGTTTACCACTGCCATCCTCAGAGGACAATGACATGGTGTAGTGGTTGAAAATGGTAAACCAGTAAGAGAAACCAGAATGAGATATTACTAGAAAATAGTATGACAATAAAATGAAATTGAAAATAGATGCAAAACTCTGTCTGCCCTTTCTATTGTTTAGTAAAGAGAAAACAATGACCTTGTTAGTACCATCTTGAAAGAAAAACAGAGAACTGGAATGCAATAAGTGGGGGATCGGTCTTAAACTGTGAGGCCTAATTCAAACATGGCTCATAGAGTGGCACCTAGATATGCTCAGTTACGATTGGTTTCTGTTATAAAATTTGTACTCCCATAGAGTTTCTGAACTGTGTGTCTTATTGATGTCAGAAACACTAAAATATATCTCTCTGTCAAAAGGCACCCTCCTCATTTTTTGAGTTGCTAGGCAATACAGGATCATTATGGGATAGTAGCATATGATCTGTTTAGTACACATAGTCTAGAAAGGTGACTTGCTAATTAGTGACACTGTACTTAGGAAGAGATAGGATGCTCTGAAATTATCATATAGAAAAGTATATATGTATGCTTGTTTCTTTTCTTTTGTGTCAGGGTTTTTTGGAGGGTGGGGGGGTCAAGGGACCACTGGCAGTTAAATAAATATTTTGATTCTCTTCCCTCCTGGAAAATTAGCTTACTTGCATGAGGGCAAGGACCTTATATCTTCTTGGATATCAATGAGAGAGTGCAACTTGCCCAAGTTCACCTAGTGGTTTTCTTGACCCAGCAAGGATTTAAACCCTGGTCTCCAGAGTCACAGTCCAATACTCAAACCACTACATTCATGCAGTTCAATCTATTGTGTTTGGTTAGAAATTGCTGTAATGCAATATTGCCTAGCTTGGAAATGTTACTTTTCAGGCTATAATTCCCAGAATTTCTCAGGCTGAATGACCAGTGCTGCCATGGTGATCCTAGAAGCATAAAATATGAGACTGTAGAGTCCTTCAAAGCAAATAATCCCTTGCTATATTACAGGCAGGTAGTGCCAAGTGTGTGTGTTACTCACCTTTATCTTTTTTCTTCTCCCAAAACATACATTCTTAAAGTAGATGCATACCCAGTCCTGCCAGTACCTTGGGATGTACAGTATGCTTGTGCAGCAACAGACTATCTGTGTTTATAGGTCAAACACACATATATAGTACAAACAAAGACAAAAGTGAAGAGAAACAAACAAACAAAAAAATAAGCACCCTTTCCAGGTTGGCACAGTCCTGCTAGCATTGGGAATGCCATGTTAGAACTCATAAGCCCATTCTAAAGATTTTGACTTCAAGTACAGTACAGTCACAATGACGAACAGAAAGACAAGAAGGAGTCGTCAAAAGCAAAAGCCTGCACTGATGACAGTATGTTGAACAGACTTGCAGAAATCTGCTGCTATTAGTTAAGTCTGCCAAAGAGCACAAAACTTCAGGAGAGAAGTGGATACATACGGTTCAGAGACCCCACACCATCTCTTTCCTGCCAAAACATAGTGTTGGTGAGACTCTTGCTTAGTTTTATGGTTGCCAACTCAGGACTGTCTCAGACTCGGAGTCTTCAAGGACAAAACCTGAGACTTACAAGTGTTTCAAGGGGTAGCTCCTGGTGATGTCATTAAGTATGGTAAATTAAGCATCAACCAGAGTTGCACAGAATATTCCATGCGAATAAAAACACCAAGCACTTTAACACACCAGCATGTTGTCTTGCAGAAATCACATTAAGAAAATGCAAACATACTTCTCTGCAATTGTCCTATGGTGCTGCTTTGCTGGTGCACAATACAGTATCAGTCTTCCACACTGCCTTGCTGTTCACCCTACTTAGCATTGTGCATTTTATTATTGGGCTGACATTGCTTTCTTATTATTTATTTTTTATTCATTTTTTGAAAACAGAGCCACTTCTATGACACAATAGCTCTATAGGAAGATAAGAATTGTTTTTATAAAACAGTACCTTTGCACTTGAAAGCAAGGGAGGGAAGCTCAGGAGAAAGGGTTAGAGAGAGCTGGAAAGATAGTGGCATCTGGAGCAGTGGGCAAAATTAAGGAATGCCAGTGGCTGCCTTGGCAAGCACCTGTTCAGCCACTGGCAGCCAAGGTGAAAGTCTGTCCCAAAGATGGCAAGAAATACATTTCTACAAAGGGATGGACCAGAGAGCCCTCCATTGCTGCTACCATAGCCACCTTTTGCCATGGATTGTATCCTAAACTGTAGATTTCCTTGGAGATAAATCCCATGATGTTCAAGGGAGTTAGGCTCTTGGAAGCAGAGCTTGGGAAAAATAACTTTTTAGAGGACTACAATCTCTGGAATCTCCCAGACAGTTTTAGTCCTCCCCGCCCCCCAAGTCACTTCCCTATGCTTTCCTGGGAAGCATGTTGAGTGCAGGCCCAGATCGCTGTGACTGAAAGCCAGTGAATATCTGACAGGGGCTCAACCGCATTGATTTCCTTGAGAGTTACTTCAGTTGAGATGAATATATGATCAAGTTGTGCCTAGATTGCCCTCATTTGCAGGAAAGGTCTTTTAGGCCAGAATTGCACAATGGATGGCTATATATCACCCAACCAGACTCAAGCTAGAGAGTTTATTTTAGCTGATATACCATTGTGATTGTAAAAGCCCCCCCCCCATCTCTTTACTGCTGTTGCTCCTCCGTTACCTCATGTCTTGGGGGGAGGTTGTTGGGGGCTGGGAAAATTCAATGCCTGAATTAATAATTCAGTCAAACTCCCCCACCCCACATCGGGTAGCTGGAAGTCCTTGTATGCTTATATTGTAGGGTGAGAACAACCCATGAAAGAAACCTCTGAGGTCACATGAGGGAAAGTGGACATTTGTTTTATCAGCCTCAAAGATTTGGGTGAAATGGTAGGGAAGTGAGAGAGAATTCCAGCAAATGTCTTATCAGGAGGAAATTTTTGATTATCTTTGCATCTGAAACCCCAAATTTCTGAGGAAGAACTTTTCTCTGCAAAAGAGTCACAAGGCTGGATCTACAGCAGTGAGGAGGAAGAGTGGAAGTGATTGTACTGTCAGTGGTAGATATCTCGTTTTTAAACCACTTAAGAAAACCATGCAATTTCACAACTGTAACAGAACAGACAATTGCACCACAAACAATAATCCAACAGCAGTGATAGTGCAGCCATTGAAGGTTTTTTCCATCAGTGATAAAGTATGCTCCACCAATTACTGAAATGCAGAGCACCAACAAGAGACAAACAAAGATGTGATAAACACAGGAAAAAGAGGCTATTATCCTGCTGTAAATTTGATTTACAGTCTTGTGTGATAAAGTCTCAAGTCTAAATAAGTCTAAATAAATCCTCTCCATTGATGCCCCCTTGTTGTGGGGGAGAGGCTTGCGTACCCTAATGAAGTTGTGAGCTATGCTGGCGGTGGTATAATAGCCACCGGTAGGACCTCCCATGCCAGGCAGGTCACAACCAAAGGGTGTGACCAAGAGCGCCAAAGGGCAGGATGGGCTCTCTAGCCTTATGGCAACCATCCTAGGAGAAGGAAAACTCTAATCCCAAACTCGGGCAGATGGTGCTTGTCTAACTCTGTAAGGTCAACCATCTAAGAGAAGGAAACTCTAATCAAACCTACGACCCAAGGACCTCACTGCTACCGTCCATGCTTGTCAAGGCCTCAGCAGACAAACCTCTGGTTTAAAGAGTGAGGCCAGTTCTGTGCATGCTGCGCTCCACCAGAAAAATTCATTGAACAGGCTCAAAGGATACATCCAATCTCTGGAAAAGCCCTGTAGCGATAGGCGAGGGACGAAACGCCAGGTGTAAAGATGCACTGGAAGCCACAGACCCAACCCTGCATGCAGGCGGTTCAGGACTTTGGTCGCTTGAGACTGACCTGGGGATGACAGTCTTGTTTGGCAGCATCCGGAATGACCAAGCAGCCTTTTTAAAGGAGAGCACTGCTTGCTCTATATGGAGAGGGGCCTAGAAAAGGTGGCCTAAAGAAAGCTTATCCCCATTTACCCGGTTGGCGAGCCACGGCCAACGGGCATCTTCTGATGTGGTCAAACAAAGACAATAATGAGAAATATTCATATTTATCAAGTCAGTGGTGATTCCTGAGATTCCGCCTCCTCTTGTGAAATGGAGTAGAAGAAAGGAAAGAAAGTAGAAGGGACAGGCCCTGAGATCTGGGAGCTTTTAGAAAATAGACCTGTCATTGAGCAAAGTCCAGCACTCATCCTTCCCCTGTCCATCACCTCAGCAGGATACTTCCCTTATATGATATAACTAAAACACACTGTCTAGTCCCTTCCTCTCCATTCTGGCCTAAATCATCCTGGTTTGCTTCTGAATGTGACATTTGGCCAAAGCGGGTCACCACCATTATTTCCTTGGATTTACACAAGTCTGATAAATATCTTGCTCTACAACTCACACACATGCTTGTCCTATATCTTTATGCCACTTATGCCATTGCATATGTTGGAAGGAAATTTTTATTATATTAAATTGTCTTTCCCACCCTAAATGAATGTTCACAGGTTTATCTTTCCAGGTCAAAAAGAGAAAATAGCATATAAAATGTTCCAGAAAATACACATAAAATATTTACTTTCTCCAAAGAGAGCAAAACCTCTAAGACAAATCAGTGTGACGACTGTATAATAAAAGAGTATATATCCTCATTCAAACAGGCATACTGTGTTGTCTAAATAATTTATGTCAACAGTTTCGGAGTTTGTCCAATCAGATGAAAAATTAAACTTTAATTTTTTTTTAAACAAATACAGCAGGGAGAGAGAGGCAAAAGCTGAAACAGCTAAACTTTGAGATACCTTCTCTTTCCAGCACAGTGTTTTCAGCACAGTGTTTATTTTGGGCAACTGCTTTTGTAATGACTTTAAACAAGAAGATCTAACTGACACAGCATTTTGATGAACACCTACAAGGTATGTGACATAGTTCTATCTAGGAGTTACATTTTTGGTCCAGCCCTGCTAAAAAGCACTGAACATTTTTCAAGTGATAGAGGTTCATATATGTGGCTAGTAATTGAATTGATACATTTTTTCTGGCAAGGTGACTATCTTTGGAAGCCTTTCCAAGAAGAAGAGGAAGTTCCAAATAACTTTCTTTCATATAGAGGGAGAGCCCTTAGTCAGTATTTATTATTGCTCTTTTATTTACAAATGTCCATGTTGAAAAAAATGTTGAGAAGCAAGCAATAGCAAAGACTGTAAAAGACTGCCCCAAAACATAAACATCCAGGCTGCTTCCTGCTTGCAAAGGAAAGCAACCTGATGCATAGCAGAATAAAACAAAATCCAAAAAGGAGTGATATCTTTATTGTCTAGCCAAAATGCATAAAACACAACAACAACCAGTTTAATGATTAGTCATCTGACCATATCAAGGGAATACGAAATACAATTAATAATTGTAAGCCGCTCTGATAGCCTTTAGGGCTGAAGGGTGGGGTATAAATACCATAAATAAATAATAAATAAAAATAATTACAAACTACAAAATATAAAATACAAGATAAAAAAATATCAAAATATCTGTGTACATACAAAGATAAAACTGGATCACACCTGGAACTCATATAGGGGGTTAAAACAGATACAGATTAAATAAAGCAAATTTAATAAAATGAGATACAAAATAAAATAGTTTAAGATAAAACTGGCTAAAACAGAGTGGGAGATAACAGTAAAAATCATAAAACACATGATGCAAGCTTTCAAACCTCCACTGGCTTCTTCATCTGGCAAAAGATGTTAACAAATCATATAAGAAGAAGAAAGAATGACAGTGTTGGAATCACAAGCCTAGGTTTTACATAGATATTGGATCTTATTGCTCAGCATTTTAAACCAGCTTCAGCTTCCTGAACTGGATCCAGGAAACGAGATGGAGGCAGAAATTATCCCACACTAAATCACCACCGAACCATCAGCCCGGATCCCACCTGCTCTCTGCCAGCACTTTTTAGAAGTTGGAAAGCTTGGACCCAACTTGGCCCCGGGCTGATGGTGGCCGGTGGTTCAGCAGTGATTTAGTGTGCAATAATTCCCACCTGGCAGGCTGGAGCCAGTTTAAAATGTTGAGTGATAAGCTCCGTTGTCTCTACTGTAGTACAATTGGTTTAGAATGATCTTAATGCAGGCCTAGGCCACACCTCTCTTGACCATGGGGGACCGAGATGAAAGACAGTAAAATTTAAACTGCATTAGCAGCAGTAAAGTAACTCCTATTGGGAGCAATAATGTCTCCCTCCCTTGTGAAGCCACAGGCCACAGCCATTTTGGCTGGCCAATAAAGGTGTCACTCCTTTGTGAATTGTGAATTTTGTTTTATTTTGCTTTATAGCCAGCACGGCTACCCCTGAATATGTATGGTGCATAGATGGTTGCTTTAGACAATTTCTATCAGCCACAATCAACAGACCAGGATGAGGAGAACTATAGTCCCAAGCAACTTCAGAGCACTAGGTATGGGGAGGCTATGGAAGATTCTGCTCTGTTTCTTTCCATGCAACATTATTAGTGTGGCAAGACTGCCAGCCAGAGTGGTGTAATGGTTTGAGTTTGGACTATGATTCTGGAGATCAAGGTTTATTTCCCAGCTCAGCTATGAAACCCAGTGGGTGATCTTGGGCACGTCACATGTTCTCAGCCTCAGAGGAAGGCAATGGCAAACCTCTAAAAATATTGCCAAGATAGATTCGTCTTAGGGTCACCATAAGTCAAAAATGACTTGAAGGCACACAATAACAACAAGACTGGCTAAAAGAAACACACTGAGCTGGGTGGTTGACCAGTTTAAAGGAAACGGAGAAATGTATCTTGTATTATGCAGAGCTCAGAAATCTTCCTGTTCTGGACAACCATTCTCAGGATTCTCCAGATAGTCTGGCCAGTGACCATGCTAGTGTTTCTGGGAGCTGTAATCAAAAAAGGTAGTATTTCCAAGTCTAGTAATATGTTAAACCTACCAGTTTAAAACCACTGTGGGATGACTTGAGAATAAGAGGCTTAATAATTGCAGCTTATATTTCATCACTTTTCTAGATCAGTTTCTAATTTGTTCCAGAAGGAGGCACTGATTTATACTGACATTACCCACAGTTATGTGTTTGCTGGGCCAAAGATGGTAAATCAAAATAACCTTCTGATAAATCTGAAATGTTTTTGAATCCCTCATTCCAACTTATACAGGAACTTTTCCCCAAACAAGGTAATTATCCTTCTTGCTTAATATTTTATGTAGCACTATACCCTGATGGCCTAATTAAAACGAATAATACCCATAAAAGGAAACACAGAATATGTTCATTCAAAAGTCAAGGTGAAAATATCCACTGACTTCAGTGAGACCAGGAATTGCATCCTAAAAGCACTCTGTCCTCACATATTAATTTGAAACCCTGTGCTTTTCAAAACCATTTCAAGCAAGCCTTTCTGTGAGTTTTAATATAGCAGTATGCTTTATTTTTAGTGGCCACAGTAACTGAGAGTTGAAACAAAATGATGCAGTGTGAAGTGTTCCTTCTAATGCCATTTCCAGGTTATTTTATTCCTGGTCTCAGTTTTCTACCTCACCCCTCCCAAATCCCCATAAACTCAAATTCCGGGGCAAGAGGATATGTTTGGGCCTGATATGATTGTTCAGGGTTTTCCCTTTCCTTATTCCCTTGTGTTCCCTCAAGCATCTGCAAAGCTTGAGATTTCCCATTCTTGTTATTACCTCCATCTTCTACAGAAAGTAAAAGAAAGACAAGAAGACAGAAGTTTCAACTCAGATAAATGACTTATTAAAAATATAATTAAATATTTGTTCTGAATGTCTTGGTTGTTGTTGTTGTTTTTAAACCCACAAAGTACACCCTTTTCATACACTGTTAACTTTTAAAGCAAAAAGATAATGCTGCATAATTCCTCTCTTTTGTGTATCCACCTCTTTGGAATCACATCATGACTAGCCTTGACCTCCATCCATTTTAAGCTACATAACTCTGTACTGTGGGTTTTCTCCTGTGCTCCCTCCTGATTTTTCTGGTGACAGATTTAAAGTAGCCTCAGAAGACAGATCAAAGTATACTATTTTTATTTCTTAGAAGTGCTAACAGTTTGACAGGAGCACACAATAGACTGTGACAGGTCTGAACAAACTTGGTGTTTTATGTTGCTGAGAAGAATTACAAGTTTATAATTATAAAAAGCAAATTTGGCTGGTTTTGAAACTGTTCATATGCCTTTAAAGTCTGCCTGGCAGAAAAAGAAGGAAAGAAAGAAACATAAACTAGGACAGGGGCCGCTTTTATCTCATTGTCTCCTGTAACACCAAGCCCTCTGGGTAAGATTTTCAAAACTATCTCTGTCAACCAATTCCTCTGTCAGCTTGTGGCTACACTGAAACAAACCTCACTTTCCCTGACAAATTATGAGAAGTCAGGGCAATGGGGCTACCTCCTCTTTTCACTCCCAGTTCAACAGAAGCTCAGCAAATACCACCATAAGCTTGTGTGCACATATAGAGGGTAAGTGCTCGATAAAGCTTCACTAATGCAAGAATTATTAACAAAGTGGTAATAACACTAATAGTTGTAATGATAATTTTCCCCCTCCCGCCAATTAGCCTGGAGCTGTTTTGCCCTCCTCACCATTTGGCAAGAGGGCCATGCAGGGAACATTGGATCACATGTGTCCTCGCTCAAGCTATCCCCCCATGCCTTGATTGGCTGGTGAATTTGTTTTTTCACCTACTCTGTGGTGAATGGGATTCATAGGCCTGTTACGCCAAAATAAAAGCTGCTTCGAGTCACAGTGGAGGCATTGGTGTTTCAAAGATGCATGCATCCTAACAGTCCAGAAGTCGCCCTAAGGACTGGAGTGTGGCTTTGGTGCGGCTTCTGGACTCTTTAGGACGCATGCATCTTGAAACACCATGCCTCCACTGTGACTCGAAGCAGCTTTATTTTGGCTGTCTGTAACAGGCCTTAGTCTCAATAATCTGAACCGCATTTTATAGTTTTGTCACAACTCGAAGGATGTGGGCACTCAGTTAATTTGTATCTCTTTGAGGCACCAAAGATGAAAGAGCCTGTTTCCCCAAGGTGTAGCCTCCCTGCTGTAGTCCTCCCTTTTCTGACATCAAGATGATATTAAAAGGGATATTTAAAGCATGTAGCCACAAGGGAACCCCAGTGCTGGAAAACAGCCATACCAGATAAAGAGATCCAGGAGGCTCAGTCTTAGAAGCCACCATACTATATACGTAAAGCAGGAGTTGGTAAAGTGTACCCTTTTAAAAAGTTCACAGCCATCCATTTTTTTCCAAGAAAATTCATTTTTCTTTTCCTTTTTTTTTTTTTTAAAGACATGCTTCCTGGGGTGTATTTTTTGCCATGTTTTTGGCTTCCTCTGAGCTGTTTTAGGTCCAGATGAGGCCCCTTGTTAAGCAGGATGTAAACTGGAAGTCAACTTCCTTTTTCCCAACCTCTGACAATTGTCCACCCAGATGTGTACTCTAGATGAATTCAGTACCTGTAGCCCTGTCAGAGTTTAAGCCAATCCATAAGATCAGGATGTTAATCTTCTTACAAGGATTCCTGAACTGCTCAGTGGTATTAGTGTAGGTACTAAAGGGACTCATTCCTCTTACTTCTCAGAAATAAAATTGCTCCCAAATCTACCTTGGGGGAAATAGTCAGCTTGGATTAAGCATTAGAGGAATTATGTTATGGTGCCACAGCTGAACTGTGGGCTCTGCTTGTGATATAATTATCTGATAGTGTTGTTATGTACTTCCTTTCAGAGCTCAGGCTCTTTTCAAAACTTCATTTTCCAGTCAGATCTTATAAATTTGACATCAGGGACAAGAACTCAAGGTGGGAGGAGAAGAACAGGGCAGCTCTTGAGTCCCATGATGTGGATCAGGAAAGGCACCAATTCAAAACCAAGCAAGGTAGCACACAGCAGTTTTCAGACCTAATCTTGAGGAGTCACTTTTTTTAAAAAAATGGAATTTCATGCAGTAAGTGAAATTCAATGAAATTGAAGTGAAATGCAATGGGTAGCATGTTGGATTAGGACTTGAGAGATCCATGTTAATGTCTCCACTGAGCCATGAAACTCACTGGCTGACCTTGGGGCAGTCACACTTTCACAGCCTGACCTGCAATATAGGATTTCTGTGAGGAGGAAGAAATGAGGAAAAGAGTCATGTAGAACACCTTGAGATCATTGCAAGAAATATGGGATATAAACAGTGGGATATAAATAAAAGGATAAATAAATCAACTGTATGGAATTACTCTATTAGATTTCTAGAACTAGAGCTTGGAATTTGCTTTAAAATAATTAGTTACATACAGTTATAGTTCCAAAGTGAATATTTGCTTTTTAGTTAATACAAAGTCAGACACACATCTTGCCATTGATATAAGAAACACACTCCCTCCACTGGCTTTCTTATCACCTCACCTCTCACAACACACTACGAAGCAGGAGCACAACCTGCAACAAAACTCAGCTCTTGGAGCCATGTGATATTCCTCCTCCACCATTTGGTGAGGTCACACCACATAACTGTAAATGTAAGGACAGACAATGTCCCTCAGGTTATAATCATACAGAATTAACTTCAAGCTAGAGAGCTAACATGGTGTAGAGGTTTGAGCATTGGACTATGATTCTGGAAACCAGGGTTCAAATCACTGCCCAGCCATGGAAACCCACTGGGTGACGTTGGACAAGTCAGACTCTCTTGGTGTCGGAGAAGTGCAAAGAAAAACCCCCTCTGAACAAATCTTGCCAAGAAATCCTATGATAGATTTGCCTTGGGTTGCCATAAGTTGGAAAGAAAGGAACTCAACAACAAGTTATTGGTAACTAATTATACCCAAGCCCTTTTGACAACACTGAGAAACTATACACCATCCACTCACCATATTGTGGAAGAGGGATGGTTTAGGGAGGACTTGTATGTAAAAATTGGGTGGATGCTAATACACCACAACTGGCTTTTTGTTGAAAGTTTTGTTCATTACAAAATGCAGAGCGTTTGCTCTAAGCAGTATTAAATTTAGCCCAGCATATCTACCTGACAATAGACTATCTGTTCAAATTGAAGAAGATTCTGTGCATGAATGACAGAGTTAATGTCATTTAAAATCAGAGTTTAGAAAAGCTAACATACTGGCTGAGGGACTCTGGAAGTTGTTAACTTTCAATGCTGTTGCTGAGAGTTTTGCTTTTCACTACAGGGGCCCAATGTCTCCAACCATTTTTTAGCCATTCGAAGCACCTTACATTTTCAGGACTTAAACAAATCCATCCAGTGCAAGGACACTATATTGAAACAGAAGAACAAAACACGACACTGTAGGACATGTCTGCTGTTTTTGGAAGGAAGGCTAAGGTGAGCACCTCAACATATTGTTTTCATGTTTAGGAGGGAGGATGCTCAGTTTTCAAATATTTTCCCTCTTCTCATAAACTGAAGCTGTTTTGAATCTAACATATTGCCTTCATCCAGGTAAAAATAACAATGACTATAATGCTAGCATGCTTGCATGAAATCTTTTTGATTGTAGCTAGGTTATTTATCATTGCAAATACCTTTAAAATGCATTGCCACAGATTTAGATAAATGTAAAAAGAACTCAGAGTAATGTACTTGGTGGTTAAAAAAACCTCTTAGTAATAAAGAGAAGGTAATCTCAAAAGCTGGTGCAGCATTTGCACTGTAAATCTTGATGAAGCTAGAGGGAAATAGGATTCTTTTCATTCTATAACATTTTACATTATGTCCTTAGGTCACATTAAACAATAATAAGCTCTATTGCACCTGAATTGATTCCAAATGTGCTGCTATTTTCCCTAATGAGAAAAGTCAAAAAGAGTGCTTATGAGTGGAATTATTTATGCTAGAAGTGTAAAACATTCATCATTAGAATTCAACAGGTGTCATTACTACTTGAACAAAAGCTTTTGAGATTTATATTAAGGTTTATTTATGTGGATATGTGAAACTCTCTGAGCTTTATGAAACTGCCAACATTTTCTCTGCATGCTGCAATGCTTTGAGAGGTCACTACAGTAGAGCCAAGAGAATACAAGCAAAAGCCAGTTCACATTAAGTGTAAAGTGGAGAGCAAGAGGTTATCCACTTCTTACGCCTATAATCCATTTCAAAGTACAGTTCTGAAGCACTGCTTTATTACACATTTCCCTTGTATTCACATATTTCTCCTGTATCTTTCAGAATAGATACTACACAATCCAGTTATGTTAAGGAACTGAGTCTTAAATATGTCTACATGTGGCCAAGGGTCCATCTACTCTGTAGAAATAAAGCAGATTATTATTATTATTATTATTATTATTATTATTATTATTATCCTTTATTTATGAAGCGCTGTAAATTTACACAGCGCTGTACATGCAATCTTTTTAGTTAGACGGATCCCTGCCCTCAGGTTTACAATCTAAAAAGACATGACACAGAAGGAGAAGGGAGTGGTGGAGGGAAAGGGTAAGAGGTCCAGCAGTTCCTCTCTACCTCCAAGGCCTGGACCAAGGCAGATGGACTGGAGGGAGGGCTTGGCTTCATAATGGATGGTTAATCATTTTCCAGGGAAAATACATACTCTCAAGTAGGATAATGCATATACAGTACATAGCAATACAGGAAATGGTTTGATAAACAGGCACCAAAAGAACATCAAGTAGTAAGTGACAATTATGCAATGGTATGCGACAATTATGCAATGCCTGGGAAGGCTTCTCTGAACAGGATGGTTTTCAACTCCGTTTTGAAGCTGGTTAAAGAAGTGATGGCTCTTGCTTGTGGGGGAAGAAGGTTCCAGGAGTGAGGGGCAGCGAGTGAAAAGGGGCAAATCCGGGATGGGGCAGAGGAAATCCTGGGCTGAGACAGCAGACCTTGACTACCAGAATGGAAGGCCTGAGTGGGAAGGTGAGGAGAAAGAAGGTTTGATAAGTAAGGAGGGGCCAGTCCATGGAGGGCTTTGACACCAGTTTAACCACTGTAGCTCATGCTGCAGAATCCTGGGACTTGTAGTTTTTCAAGGGCTTTAGCCTTCTCTGTGAAAGAGTGCCGGTGCCTCACAAAACTACAAATCACAGGATTCTGTAGGATGGTGCCAGGGCAATTAAAATGATATCAAACTGCATTATTCCTACAGGGTGGGTGCACCCCAAGATAGTTCTTCCTAAACAGAAGATTTGCAGTGGCGGTGGTGGAAATTAAAGCACAAATGTGCTCCTCCCTCCCTCCCTCTCTTTGTTTGTGTGTAATGGACAATTAGATAGGCCTTGCTGTTTTTTCTTTTTGTCTTTCCTAAGGCTGTGTCCACACAAGCGAAGTACCATGTCCTTCTCCATCCTCCTGGCAATGAGTCTGGATAATGCAGGGCCCAGTCCCCAGTTCTAGTGTGAATTGTCCAAATGACATCCAACCAGTTCAGCACTGAACTTGCAATATACCTTTATTAAAACATCTTTTAAACAAACCTCACCTTTTGATAACAAGCAAACTACTATATCATACAAACTGTATAAGAGGAATTCTATGACATTCATTTTATTTGGCTTTTGGTATGACTGGTTTGATGAACTACAGTATACAATTGCCAGATAACCGATGAATACTACCTATTTTGTATTGTTGCTTTCATTGAGGTTTTAATTGCTGTTTTATTATCTTTGTAAGTCAGTTTTAAGACTTTGAGTTTGTTGTTGTGTGCCTTTAAGTTGTTATGGTGACCCTAAGGCAGTTCTAGTGAAAAGATTTGTTCAGAAGGGGTTTGTCTTTCCCCTCTTCTGAAGCTGAGAGAATGTGACTTGCCCAAGGTCACCCAGTGGGTCTCTAAGGCTAAGCAGGAATTCAAACTCTGGCCTCCACAGTCACAGTCCAATGTTCAAACAATTTACACAGGCTTCAAAACTTTGAGTGGGGTATAAAAGAAGATAAACGAGTTAGCCTGGTAAAGCCTGACTACCTTTAAATGTATACCTCACCAGTGAGGGCTATCTAATTGCCCATTATACACAAACAGGAAGAAGAAACGTCATGTGGTGCATCAACTCTGTAGAAATAATGCAGTTTGATACCATTTTCTGGAAAGACCCAGAGCCCTTCAGAGCAATGCTGGGCAGCTGCTTATAACATGTCTCATTGTGCTGCCTGGCACCACTGCTGCTGGTCCAAGTCACTCGCTCTGAGATCAGAATAAGGTGTCCAGCCATGTGATTGATTCTGGATACTTCATTTTGACCTCAGAGTGAGCGACTCATGCTAGCAGAGGTGGTGGTGCTGGGAGCACAGTGGGACAGCCACTCAGCATTGCAAAAGAGTGCCCAAGGTAATGGGAAGGGATATGTCAGGGCATTTTTGGAATTGCTCCAGGAATATTCTGGTCTGTGCAGACACCTCCTTAATTTATGTATGGAATGATATACTCTAGCTTCACTTTCTCCTCCTTTTCTCTGAAGTCACTTTCTGCTTCTGTTAACTAGATAGAGGCAGGTAGCACTAAGGGATAGCTAACAGCAGACATGCACATATAGAAGTTGACTTTAGGGGTTGCTGTAACTATGTTGAGGCAATCTCAACTATGTTTGACAGGATTTTCTGAAACTATCCCCCTCCTTCACCTTACTTTGAACATCCAGAGTAGTTACTTCTGTTTTATCCATGCTCCCAGTACTAGCCTGATGTACTGTGGTAGTGTAAATATGAAACATCCTCACAGGTAAAGTTTGAGTTGTCAGAATCCTAGCATGAAATAAAGCTATCTCCTTGTGATGTACAGTTTTGACCACCCAGTACTCCAGATATTCAAAGTGTTTTCTAAATCATATATCACCATTCTATACATTTAAAGGTGGTCTGGCTTTACCATACTAACTCATTTATCTACCTCAGCTGAAAGTTTTGAGAGCCTGCATAGTGTAGTGGTTTGAGCATTGGACTATGACTGTGAAGACCAGGATTTGAATTCCTGCTCCATCATGGAGACTCACTGGGTGGCTTTGGGCAAGTCAGTCTTTCAGCCTCAGAGGAAGGGAAAGGCAACCCCTTTCTGAACAAATCTTGTCAATTAAACCACCTTAGGGTCACCTAAGACTCAAAGCCTTAAAAGTGGTTTACAAAGATAACATTCTTCTTCTTCTTCTTCTTCTTATTATTATTATTATCATTATGCTTTATTTTAAAACCTCAGTGAAAGCAACAAAACAAAATTGGCAGTATTCATTGTCAATCTGTTAATTCTATGCTGTAGTTCACCAAGCCAGTCATACCAAAAGCCAAATAAATTGAATGCCATAGAATTCCTCTTATACAACTTACGAGATATAGTAGTTTGCTTGTTTGCAAAAGGTGAGGGTTTTTCTAAAAAATAAGCAATATAGAAGTTTCCAGGGTTGAAGGAATTTGAATCCCATTTTGGGAGAAAGCCGGACATAAATCAAATAAATAAATATGTACTGTGACATCATTCCCTTAAATCCTACTCTCGTTCCTTACAATCTGTCCTTCTAGTCCAAAATTCCAAAGGGCTTGTATGTGTGTGCACTTTTAATTAAAATCTCAATCTCAGTTTCATTTTCCCATTTCACAATGTGTAAACAGTCATGACTCATTTTTATATAATATCATAGTGATGGCTCAACTAATTCCAAAATGTAATCTAAGAGGAATAAAATAGTTTTACATTCATCCAAATTAAAACTAGAAATCTTAACATGTAAAATGGTAACGAGATACTATTACAGTCATCCATATTAAAACACCAAATTTACAATATATACCTCTGAATCAAATTTTTAGTTGGTAGATATCTCTGCAGGTGGGAAAATCTTCATGTATCTGGCAGACCTCTTTGCAAATGGAATCAGAACCATCAATTATATGATCTTTATTTGTTCTTTTTATATCATTTTACGTTTGTGGGGTTTTCTATTTATTTGCAATTATGCTTCTTATGTGCAAGTTATAAGTATCTTTCAGTACACGTGTATTGCATTTTTCCCATGTAGCATATTTTATATAATTTGCATGCTGAATTATTAAAACACTATAAAAATACATTTACTTCATTACATACCATATAATTTTGTTTCACTTCCATTGAACAGTGCTGGCAATTTGTCCAGCACTGTGGGCAAAAAGGTCAGTATTTAATCATGTTGACATAACTTGCATTGAATATTCATGAGTATAGTGAATAGTTGATGGTTCTGATGATTTTTTTTTAAAAAAGTTTAGATGCCATGGGACTTTAATATATAGTTGCCATGGGCCAAGATCAACTTGAGGGCAGTTATCAACAATATATATTGTTGTTAACTGCCCTCAAGTTGATCTTGGCCCATGGCAACCCTGTGGATGAGACATCTCCAAGACCTTCTGTCCTGCACAGCTCTGTTCTGCTTTGCTTAATTCCTGCAAACCCATTCTCATGACTAGACTAACAGAATCCATCCATCTAACAAATGGTCTTCCTCTCTTTCTTCTTCCCTTCACCTTTCCTAGCATTATTGTTTTTCCCCCAATGAGATATGCCTTCTTATGATGTGTCCAAAGTATGACAGCCTCAGTTTTATAATAATAATAATAATAATAATAATAATAATAATAATAATAATAGGATTTATTTATGTGCCGCTCAATCACTGTGATTACAACAGAGGGGATAATAGACGCTTCCCTGCCCTCAGGCTTACAATCTAAAAAGAAGTGACATAAAAGGAGAAGGGAATGGTGGGGGGGGGGGATCAGGTCCAGCATTCTTCTCTCCCTCTGAGGCTTGGACCAAGGCAGATGGACTGGAGGGAGGGCTCTTCTTCCTTAATGGGTTGTTGTCCTTCTTCTTTTTAAAGCTCTACACACTTTTTCTATTGTTCCAATAATCTTTTTCTGGATTTTTCTTTTCTTTTGTCTATATGTGCAGCACTTTCCTTAAATGCACTGAATACCACTAGCCTTGTTAGAGAAAGAAGGCCCATCATTTTTACTCTTTATCATCTTGGCTTCCAGGCAGATTTCTGGTTTCATCTGCTCTAGGACCTATTTCCTTTTCTTTTTGGCTGTAGTGTCCCCAGGATCCTCAGCACTCTTCTCCAGCATCACATCTTGAATGAATTGATTTTCCTCCTATCTTCTTTCTTAACTGTCTAGCTCTTACATCCATACATGGTAATAAGGAAAGCAATGTCTTGTACAATTCTGGCATTTGTGTTCAATTGTAGATATTGCTTGTCTAACAAGCAGCACTTGCTGAAATTCATTCTTCTACACAACCCTTAAAAAAGAGATATCTGTCCCTTATTCCACCTGGCAACTCTTGTTTTTTTCGTTGTATGCCTTCAAGTCATTTCTAAGTTATGGTGACCCTGAGGCAAACCTATTACGGGGTTTTCTTGGTAAGATTTGTTCAGAGGGGGCTTTCCATTGCCTTCCTCTGAGGCTGAGAGTGTGTAATTTGTCCAAAGTCACCAGGGGGAACTGGGAGGAGGAGAAAGGAACTGTGACATTGTAAACAGCTGAAAAAATTGGAAGACAGAGTATTAATCAGGACTGTCCCTGCTAAATTGGAACTGTTGCAGGATATTGCTTTGCAGAAATTGCCTTCCCTTGAGGCTGAGAGCATGTGACTTGCCCAATGTTGCCCAGGAGATACATGCTCTAGCAGAGATTCAAACCTCATCTCCACAGTCATTGTCCAGTGCTCAAACCACTATTCCTTGCTGGCTCTTCAGCATGTGCAAAATGGGGCACATTTTGACATTCCTCCTGGACAGAAGATTGTGATGTAGGGCATGTCCTGGAAAAGGAGGGTGTCTGATCACCCTTTCTGAGAATATCATTGTCTATGACTTTATACCAGCTCAGCCAGTTAGTATCAGATCAGTTTGCTAGTATCAATTAGCTTCAATTCCATAACTTCAATACAGTATAGATACATCATCTTGCTCTCAGTTATTGACCAAATTTCTTTGGGAATCTGTCTTCCCCTCTTTTGCATGAATTATGCCTGCATGTAATATTAGATTTTCAAAGTAGGACAGACTTTAGGTCACTGACTTAATATGTGTGGTTGTAGCAGCCTATTGTATATTTCAGGGTACATTCTTAGAATGCAGCAACTAGTGAAATGCCTTGTAGAGCAGTATTTAAAAATCTTCCACTTGACAAAGAAAAAGGAAATGATCAACCCCTACAGGTTCTCCTGCCAAACACTTCTATATAGCATTGTGGATTTCCCTCAACATTATCTGACCAGACAGCAGAGTGAATAACTGGGCACTCTAGAAGACATAGACTAAGGAAATTGTGGACTATAGAAGATCCAGGAAGGGCTTGTACTTTATCTTTCAGGTAACAATGAGACTGGCCACCATCACAATAGTACTGTTTTTATGGGGCTGGATATTAGCCTTGTGACATAGCTCCTTCAGACTCTCTTATTTAGGCCTCAAATGCTTGACTTGCCAGCTTATTGGACTTTATCATATGATTTCATTGCTTATTATTTGTTTTGTTTCTAGGTAGCACAGTTCTCTGAACAGTTTATAGTAAATAATATAACATTCTGGAAAACTGTACCTTCACAAAAAACAATCAGAGCCACACTTTAAAATGCAGTGAAGGAAGACAAAACTACTCAGTTTCAAATGTAAATGAAATTCAGACAGATGCCCTCTGAAATTAAGCACATTTGTTTGTTCATCATCTTATTTTCATAAAGGGTAGCAAATTGAAAGCTTTTGGAGTTCGTGCCAAACGGAACATCCAAAATGAGAATGGCACAAGAGTTTGAGAAACTGTACAACTTTATAGCAAAAATTTATACTTGCAGTTTTTTTAACCACACATAGAAAACTGCAGCTTTCTGAGGGAGAAAATACCCTTACCTGCATATATTGTTTTTTACTTTATACTTGGCACAAAATGCAAAACTGAATTGCGTGCTATACCCCTACACAAACAACATGATGAAGGCTTCAACATTGTGGTGGAAGCCCTTGAAAGTTGTGCAACCCAAATGTTATACAGCAGGAAAAGATACTCAGGTCAAATGAAGTTGTTTTGTCTTGGCAACAGGGCATGAGGGGAGGTTAATAGTTGTGAACAGGTGCATAAACAGGGAATAAGAATGTGGATGATAGATTTATTTCTGTCCCCCTGAGATGACAACATTATTTTTAAAAAAGAAATAATTTGAATGCAGCATTCATGATTTTCTGCCTTCCAAAAAGATTGGCAAAGGTTAACACTGGCTGAGCTTCCTTGATTCCTGATCAGCTCTTTGAACCTTCCCCTTATTCTGAGTTTTGTTCTGATCTCTCAGCCTTTCTATATCTCATGTTACCAATTTATCTCCCCTGCCTGATCTTTGCATGACCTTCATTCTGTGGGGATCTTTGATCTATATGCTGCTCTCAGTTTCATCATTCCTCACCGACTTGAATTTAAACAAGCCAGGATCAGTACTTCATGAATCCATTGTCTTCTTCAGATTGCCATTGTCTCCTTCAGATATCCTTGTGGCTTTATGTTTGTATTTTATTTGCCTATAGCTGTTCCCTAAACCCCAGGACATTGCTCTGGCCTGCTCTTTGCATAATATCTGGTGCAGTTTTACTGTTAAACAAGGAACCACTTATAAGTTTCCAAACCCTTCAGGAATGTAATATTTTATTCAGCTCTACTGTGGCCCACTGTGATTTATTTAATGACAGCTTTTCAAATACTGGACACACTTTTACAGAACAACTGATCTTCCAGAGCTACCACAGTATCTTATATCTCCAGGATATAAATTCAAGAAGGATATTGACAAGTTGGAACATGTCAAGAGAATGGTGAGCAAAATGGTAAAAGGTCTGAAAGTTGAAGCCTACAAGGTATGACTTAGAAAACTGTGTATGTTTAGTTTGGAGAAGAAAATATTAAGAGGTGATATGATGGCCGGATTTAAATTTATGACAGGATATCACGTAGAAGGTGGAGAGAGTTTGTTTTATCTTGCTACAGAGACAAGTATATGAACCAATGGATGCAAATGAGGTGAAAATGGTTTTCACTAAACATTAGGAAGAACTGTTCAACAGTAGAATAGACTGTCTTAGATAATTATAGGCTATCTTTCGGAGGGCTTTAAACAGAGGTTGGATGGCCATCTTTCAGGAGTTCTTTAGTCATATATATCTACATGACAAGGGGTAAGGTGAGATTGCTTTTGCAGTCCCTTCCAACTCTTTGATTCTACATATGATTGTAAGAGGAGCAAGCTCTGTCAAAGCTAGTCAGGCTACCAAATAGGCCTTTTCTCTCAACCAGGAGTGGGAAACTTCTGTGGGTGGGTAGACTAAAGAGATGATCACATGAGGCTAAAATAAAGCAGATTATAGAGGTGTCTATGGCCGAAACTTATCACATGATGCTGTGGCTGTAGCTGGTTTGTCCTCCACCTGTGATTATTGTATACTTTTTTATTGACAGGTTTACCTTAGACTCATAGAATTATAGAGATGGAAGACACCGCAAAGGCCATCCAGTCCAACCCCTGCCATGCAGGAAATGTCAGTCAAAGCATCCCCAACAGATGGCCATCCAGCTTCTATTTAAAGACCTCCAAGAAGGGGGACTCCACTACCCTCCGAGGAAGTGTGTTCCACTGTTGAACAGCCCTTACTGTCAGGAAGTTCCTTCTAAAGTTGAGGTGGAATCACTTTTCTTGCAGTTTGCATCCATTGTTCCAGGTCCTAGTCTCTGGAGCAGCAGAAAACAAGCTTGCTCCATCCTCAATATGACATCCCTTCAAGTATTTAAACAGGGCTATCATATCACCTCTTAACCTTCTTTTCTCCAGGCTAAACATCCCCAGCTCCCTACGTTGTTCCTCATAGGGCTTGGTTTCCAGATTCTTCACCATTTTGGTCGCCCTCCCTTGGACACGCTCCAGTTTCTCAATGTTCTTTTTGAATTGTGATGCTCAGAACTGGACACAGTATTCCAGCTGGGGCATGACCAAAGCAGAATAGAGTAGCACTAATACTTCCCTTGATCTAGACACTATACTTCTATTGATGCAGCCTAAAATTGCATTGACTTTTTAGCTGCTGCATCACACTGTTGACTCATGTTCAACCTCTGGTCTACTTGGACTCTTAGATTCCTACCGTGTCAAATGCTGCCAATGTAATTGCTGTAGCATTAGATCTGTGTGTTATAACGTCTGAGCAGCAGTCCCAGGATTGGGCAGTTACAGGGGGTCAGTTTTCCTTCTTTCCCTCACTCTCCCTCCCCCTCCTATTCCCAAGCACCCTGTTTTCTTTTCTTTCTTTTTTTTTTTTAAAAAAACCTTTATTTTCTCTCCCCATCCAATAGAATTGCCATAATACCTCGATAGTTTTAAAGAGAGGGAGAAAATGAAAAATGAAAAATAAAAAAAGCAAAAGGCATTCTGGTAAAGTAACAGAGGAAGGAGGCAGAGTTAAGAAACAGAAGAGAAACAGAGTCCCAGACCAGCAATGCCTGGTATAGTGTGATAGGGACTGCTCCCAAACTGATATGTTTGCATTTATTTTCATTAACATGATTGTGGTAAGAATGGGGGCTCATGTGATATATCACAGACGTCCTATATTGAGTGTATTTACCTGACCCTAAAGGCTAGGGACAGTCTGGGGATTCTGTTAGTGTATCGGCCACCCTGTGCGCTAGCGGACTCCCTTAACGAGCTGACACAGCTGGTCGCTGAACTGATGCTGGAGACGCCCAGGCTACTTGTCCTGGGTGACTTCAACATCTCCCTCACGGCCAGCTACATTCCACCCGGTGCGGCTCGGGAATTCATGGAAACCATGACGGCCATGGGCCTGTCCCAGCTGATAGTGGGTCCTACGCATTGTGCGGGTAATACACTTGATATGGTCTTCTGTTCGGATGCGGAAAATCCGTGGGCGGAAATAAATAATATTTCCCCCGTCATGGACGGATCATTTCCTGGTGGAGGCAGAAATCAAGGTCTCTACCCAGATCCCTCCCGGGGATGGCGGACCTGTTAGGTTGGTCCACCCTCGAAGGCTGATGGAACCCAAAAGGTTCCAGGAAGCTTTAGAGGGGTACATGGTTGGAAGTGACGGCAACTCTGTTGATGCCCTGACTGGTATCTGGAATACCGGTCTCTCTAGGGCTATACACAGTATCGCTCCCAAGCGCCCTCTCAGGCCTGCTTCCAAGCGTAAGCCCTGGTATACGGAAGATCTCCGGGCAAGGAAGCGGGAACTGCGATGGCTAGAGTGCCGTTGGCGGAAACACCTTCGCTTAGACGACAAGGCTCTCCTAGACCAACTGTTAGAGGACTATGGAGAGGCGATACGAGCAGCTAAGAACTCGTTCTATGGTGCTCGTGTCGCGTCCGCGGAGTCGCGTCCAGCAGAGTTGTTCAGGGTGGTCAGGGAGCTTACTCAGCTCCCTCCTGCCCCGAACCAGATCCTTGAACCTTCTAAGGCCTGCTGCGACCAATTGAACAACTTCTTCACGGATAAAACCTCTCGGATAAGCGAAGGCCTTGACGCCGACATTCCAGCAGAACCTAGGGTAGAGGCGTCCAGAGCCTCCGTGGACTCCATTAAACTGGATCGGTTTGAGTTGGTAAGTACCGATGATGTGGACAAGATCCTCGGAAGTGTTCGGAAGACAACTTGCTCTCTCGATCCCTGTCCCTCATGGCTAGCGGCCCAGGGGGGACCGGCGGTAACTTTATTGTTACGCCGGATTATTAATACATCTTTGAGGGAAGGGCAATTTCCATCTGAATTAAAATTGGCCATAGTAAAACCTTTATTAAAAAAGCCCTCCCTCGACCCCCTGGTACATAATAATTATCGGCCAGTCTCGCTGCTGCCATTTTTGGGGAAGGTGATCGAGAGGGCGGTTGCAATCCAGCTTCAGGCGGTCTTGGATGAAACGGATTATCTGGACCCATTTCAAACTGGCTTCCGGGTGGGTTATGGGGTTGAGACGGCCATGGTCGCCTTGGTCGATGATCTCCGTCTCGGCATCGACAGGGGAAGCGTGTCCCTGTTGGTGCTCTTGGACATCTCAGCGGCTTTCGATACCATAGACCATGGTATCCTTCTGGGGCGCCTGGCAGAGGTGGGAATTGGGGGCACTGCGCTCCAGTGGTTCCGGTCCTACCTCTCTGGGAGGTCCCAGATGGTGCAGCTGGGAGACGTGTGCTCCGATGAGAGGGCCCTTATAACTGGGGTCCCTCAAGGAGCCATTCTGTCTCCCATGCTATTTAACATTTACATGAAACCACTGGGAGAGATCATCTGGAGACATGGGGCGCGGGGTTATCAGTACGCTGATGACACCCAAATAGTCTTCTCTATGTCTCCGACTGATGCAGTGACTGAGGATGGCGTCTGTCCTCTCGTGGCGTGCCTGGAGTCAGTAATGGGCTGGATGAGGGAAAACCGACTCAAGCTGAATCCAGAGAAAACGGAGGTACTTGTGATAGGTTCCCCTGGTCCAGGAATGGCGGTAGTTCCACCTGTCCTGAACGGGGTCACGCTCCCTGAGAAGGACTCTGTGCGCAGTCTGGGGGTGCTTCTTGACTCGTCGCTTCACCTGACTGCTCAGGTGAATGCGACGGTCAAGAACACCTGTTATCAGCTTCGGCTCATTCGCCAGCTGCGCCCATACCTGGCCCAGAGGGACCTTGAAACGGTAGTACACGCTCTGGTAACCTCGAGATTGGATTTCTGCAACGCACTCTACATGGGGCAACCCTTATACCAAACCCAGAAGCTATAAATGGTACAGAATATGGCAGCCAGGCTGGTCACTGGAACTTCCAGGGCCAGCCATATTACACCGGTGCTTAAAGATCTGCATTGGCTGCCTATTCGCTTCCGGGCACAATATAAGGTGTTGGTGATGACCTATAAAGCCCTAAATGGCTTGGGCCCAGGATACCTGAAGGACCGCCTCTCCCCGTACATTCCGTCCCGCACCCTCAGAACATCTGGGCAGCAATTACTTAGGGTGCCAGCGGCTAGGTTGACCTCCACCGCGAGGAAGACATTTTCCATCGCTGCCCCGGCCCTTTGGAACACGCTGCCCATAGAGCTCCGCTCGGCCACCTCCCTGGCCCAATTTAGAAAGGACCTAAAAACCTTTCTATTCCAGCTTGCATTCCCCGACTAAAGTCCAGTGGGCCTCCCTTCCTCTTCTGTGGCAAAGAGGATTGGCTAACGGGGTTTTTATTTTGTTGTTGTGTAATTGTTTTTAACTTGAATGTGTATGTTGTGGTTTTTTTTATATTTGCTGTGAACCGCCCTGATCTGTGGAAGGGCGGTATAAAAATAAAAATTTTATTATTATTATTTATTATAATTTCCTACATTGTCTCCTTCCCAACATCTACTAGAGACTATATCTTCTGTCACCAGTATGAAATTTTAGTCCAGTGTCAAAAGATCTTATCTTAAAACCAGGTGGGAGGGGAATACACACCTTGTTTTTAAGTTAGTACATCTGGGAGACATCTGACAGTCCTTACATGTCTAGGGTTTTTGTTGTTGTTGTTTTGCCATGCCATGAGATTTCTTAGGGCATGGCAGGTTATCAAAAAACTAGAGAGACATAGCACATGGGCTCCATTTTGTTCAGCTGTTGCTCTGATCCCTGATTCAATGGATGTTATCAGACAAGGGAAATTGGAAGTATAATCCAATGGCAATCCGAATGCAATCATGGGGTTTAACGTTATTGCGTGATAGACTACCCCATGCAATTTCGGGCAATGGGAAGTCAGTCAGAACGCAATCATGGGGTTTCACATTATTGCGTGATAGACTACCACACACAATTTTGGGCAATGGCAAGCTATTTTTGAGCAATGGGAAGTCAGTTCGAACGCAATTTGAATTCACGTAAATTAGCTGAACTAGCGAATTCACATGAATGCGTTCTGGCCCCACTTTCTTTTCATTCAAAATTAAGAGAAATTCCTCCCATGTGATAAACTCCTATGTGAGGTTGATTCAGAGCTGAGCTGCTTGTCACAGCTTTAGTGGCCCAAAAAACACAGTTGGGCAAAGAAGAAGCATGCTCTCTATTCACCTCTAGAAATTGCTCTGCTGTATCCAGAAATAAAGCCACAGCAACATATGCACCACTACACTGTGGTGTATATGAGGAATAAGATATTTGGAATAGACAAAACCTCTATGCAAAGGTTGTATGTGTGCTAGGGATGGAATTAATATTAGAAAATATTTGAAAAATTGTAGAAAAAATGTGTTTTTGCATATTGACAGATCCTGACCAGAGGGGTTCTGACTCAGAAGAATCTTCACATTTCAGGATTTATGCACAATTCACACGTAATACTTGGATTGGAGACTGCCAATGAATATCAGGTGCTGTAGGTTATATTGCAGAGGAAGTAATGGGCAAAAGCACTTCTGAGTATTCCTTGCCTAAGACAACCCTATGAAATTCATGGGGTTGTCCTAAGTCAACTGGTGACCTGAAGGCACACACATATACACAGAAACACAGTTGTTTTATGCAGAAAACAGCTTTTTCTATGCAGGAAATAATATTATTTTCTACACAGAAAGTGGTTTCCCATGTAGAAAATGCTGTAATGTAGCACTTTGTTGTTGTTGTTGTTGTGGTTAACTGCCCTCAAGTCAATTCTAACTCATAGCAACTCTGTAGATAAGACATCTGCAAGCTTCCCTGTCCCCCACTGCTCTGCTTAGTTCCTTTAAATTCATTTATGTGATGTCCTGCCCAGCCTGGAGGATGACTTGGAGAACTCAGAGAATGAGCCAGAGCCCCTGGGACCTGAACCTGTAATTGGGGAGCCTGAGGCTGGCCTTAGTTCTGCTGGACCAGAGTCTGTGGGCCCCTCCAGAGGTTCAGCAGCCAAGTCTGCCTGAGGCTGAGGCTGTGGACATAGAGGAGGATCTGGGAAGTGTGCCTACCTTCAGGGAGCGTTGAGCCAAAAAAGAGGACCTTCTAAGATCATTGAGGCTTTATCAGAAACCTGAAGGCCTTCTGCCTGCCTATTTAGGCAGCTGGAGCATGTGTGCCTCTTCGCCAGTGATTATCTGACTTTCTTGGAGAAAAGACTTTGGCTCTGGCTCCCGTGGCTTCTTGGAACAAACCCTTGCTTCTTAGACTGCTGAATGTGCAAATAGACCTAGATTAATTGGGATTAAACTCTGTATGCCTTGAATGCATTTCGAATACACTTGCAACATCAACTCCATGTTTTTTCATGTGCTGGAACGTGGGAGCAACCAAACGTCCAGAGATGCACATAGGTGCAGTTCCATAGTGTGAATAACAAACCTGCAATATGTGAGTGAGGTTATTCACATTGTTCTACTGGGAAAAAATGATGTTTGAATGACCCCCACATTTTGAACAAAATGATCTGCTTTTCTGCACTGTCCAGCTCTCAGATCTGTACATGGTGATGGGGAATACAATGGCTTGGATTATTCTAACTTTAGTGCTAAGTTATAAATCTTTACTCTTTAGGATTCTGTCTTGTTCTTCAATAGCTTCCTTTCCAATTACAAGTCTTTTTCTGATTTCTTGACTGTAGTCTCCATTAGGATCAATGTTTAACCCAAGCATGGGGACTCTTTTACTGTTTTGATTTCCTCATTGTCTAGGTTGGATGTGTATAAGTCCTCTGTGGTTTTTATATTTGTTTTCTTTATGTTTTTATGTTATTTAGGACTTGTGACTAATTTGCATTAAAAAGCAGCTTTCAGTGCAAAACCTTCATGCGTGAAGTCTGTGCAAAATAAGTCCCAAATTGTGAATAGGGTTCAAAAACTGCATGGTTTTAAAGACTTCCTCATACTGTGGAAAGAAAATAGTAGAATTTACTCCTTGCTTCATTTGAGAAGAAAATTAGTGAAGAATTACATCCCTGGTGTGTGTACTTTCCTTGAAATCTCCTTAAAACCCTAATAAATTTATGTGGCTATGACTTATGATAACAACATAAATTTCTTGGGGTTTTCTTAGGCAAGGAATAATCAAAGAGGTGATTTGTCATCATCTTTCTCTGAAATGCAGTTTACAGCACCTGGTGTTCCTTGGTGGTACCCTGTCCTAGCACCAACCCCGTCTGACCCTGCTTAGCTTCGAAGAACAGATAGGACCAGGTACCTTCAGAATATTTAGGCACCATGCAGAGTTTACCCCATACCTCAGTCTAAATAACAGGATGCTTTTTTCCTTGACAAAATCCAAGAACCAGTGACCTCTGCTTGGCTTTCTCTAGCCACTGACATACTAGCTAATTCTATGTTACTGTCACTAAGGTTGATCTTTATCATTATGCTCACCCTCAGTTATGTGAAAGGTAAATATTAATCTTCCTGATACTAACACACTGCTTTAAAAGGCAGGTTAATGTAATAACATTTTAAAAGCATTTTGTATTATACTAGTTCTATAGGGCTGAATAACAATAGTAATCTTTCCCTCATCACTGTATCTCAACATACATTAGAATGTCCTCTCCTCTACATTTCCCTAGTTAAATTGTTCACATTTATATGTCTCTAGTTTTGTTTCCTTTCTGATTTTATGGGCTTTTTTATAAAATGGATTTCTTGTTCTCTCATTCAGTGTTCATCTTGACAATCCTTCTATACGTCTCCTTGGGATCATTCTTTTATCCTAAGCTTTTAAAAGCCAGCACTTCAGAGGGCTTTCACTCCCAACACAGCTAGTGCTTTTTCTTATGAAACAGCCTGCTCTTAGAAAATAATTTCACCCCAATACTCTCTGAACTTCTGTCTTGATCTGATAGTAACCATTAAAATCCAGGATAAATCTTAGCCTTGTAGGGTCAGATATGTTCAGTACTTCATAACAGAATGGGGCTGCTTATATGTTCTGGAGGAGACTTTCCAGTTGAATTCTGAATATTGAAATCCACAGCAAACAAAGGAATTTCAGCTGCTTGCAACACAAAGCAGCTGAACTACCATTCTCAACATCTCATAGCAGTCTCTGGGGACATCCTCTATCCTGATCCTTCACTGTAAAAATTCTTCCTGGATTCAACAGCTTTATGTCAAGTGAAAGATTTATATCAAATGACAGATAGTTTTACATCAAGTCATGGACTCTTTAAGATTTTAGCTTTGTTTGGTGTTATATTCTGTGTGGGTTTTAGTTATCAATGTCTCTTTGCTCTTGAATTTTGTATAACATGTTCTTTTGTATGTTTTCTATAACGTTATATGTGATTTTGATAGAACATACAATACAACTTTTTTTTTTGAAGCTCAGTTCTGTCTCCTATGGATCGCATGATAGCAAAGGGATTTTAAAAGAAAAGAAAAATTACATTACAAATGTTAACCATTTCAGCAACAAAAGGATACCTGTGTTATTACAGAAAAAATGTTTTGTTAATGATCACTGTTAGCCAAGTAATTATCTCTGTCTGTGCATTCTGCATTTCATTTTCCTCTGACCTCATGGTGTACAAGTCCCGTATATGGCACTAGGAAAAGAGGGAGTCCACAATAGGGGTGTACTTCACAGGGAATCCACAGCCCTGAGTTTGCAAGAGAATGCACAAGCTTTCATTGCACATATGTATTTTGTAACTGTTGTCCTATTTTCATCCTATTTAGCGGCCCCAGTTCCCCAAAAGTTCTCAGACAAGCAGCTTTGTCTCTGACTAGAGCCTATCCCCACATTTAGATGTGACCTGGAATCTGAACAACCCAGCCTTGCTTTCCATAAGTATATTACAGTCGGGCATTCTTATACAGAGATTTTTTATACATGGATTCAAGCATCCACGGCTTGAAAATGTTTCAAAAAAATATCAATTTCAAATGTCAAACCTTGATTTTCCATTTTTTATAGGGGACACCATTTTGCTAAGTCATTATATTTAATGGGACTTGATCATACACGGACCCCAGCATATAACAAGGGTCCACTGCATAAACAAATAGAGCAAAGGGTTTATTTTAACACAGTCCTCATGGAGTCCTTGATGGAGTCCTTCGAAATCTGTGTCCACTTGAATGAGCACAATTATCAAACTTATTAAAGAAAATGATATCTCACACAATAACATCAATTGTAAATATTGGCTTGGATCCTGATAGTCAGGTTAGGTGGGCGGGGGGGAGGTGTGGCCTTGATACATAAGAACACCTTGTCTCTCACCAGGAACCACATCCGACAGACTTCCTTTATCGAGTGTATTTACCTGACCCTAAAGGCTAGGGACAGTCTAGGGATTCTGTTGGTGTATCGGCCACCCCGTGAACTAACGGACTCCCTTAACGAGCTGACACAGTTGGTCGCGGAGCTGATGCTGGAGACACCCAGGCTACTTGCCCTGGGTGACTTCAACATCTCTCTCACGTCCAACTATGTTCCATCCGGTGCGGCTCGTGAATTCATGGATACCATGGCGGCCATGGGCCTGTCCCAGCTGATTTTGGGTCCAACGCATTTTGCGGGTAATACACTGGATTTGGTCTTTTGTTCGGATATGGAAAATCCGTGGGCGGAAATAACCAATATTTCCCCCCTGCCATGGACGGATCATTTCCTCGTGGAGGCAAAAATCAAGGCCTCTACCCAGATCCCCCCGGGGGTGGTGGATCTATTAGAATGGTCCACCCTCGAAGGCTGATGGAACCCAAAAGGTTCCAGGAAGCCCTAGAGGGACACATGGTTGGAAGTGACGGCGACTCTGTTGATACCCTGACTGGTATTTGGAATACCGGTCTTTCTAGGGCTATACACAGTATCGCTCCCAAGCGCCCTCTCAGGCCTGCTTCCAAACGTAAGCCTTGGTACACGGAAGATCTCCGGGCAAGGAAGCGGGACCTGCGACGGCTAGAGCACCGCTGGCGGAAACACCTACGCTTAGCCGACAAGGCTCTCCTAGACCGCCTGTTGGAGGACTATGGAGAGACGATACGAGCAGCTAAGAACTCGTTCTATGGTGCTCGTGACGCGTCCGCAGAGTCGCGTCCAGCAGAGTTGTTCAGGGTGGTCAGGGAGCTAACTCAGCTCCCTTCCACACTGAACCAGATCCTTGAACCTTCTAAGGCCTCCTGTGACCAATTTAACAACTTCTTCGCGGATAAAACCTCTCGGATAAGCGAAGGTCTTAACGCCGGCATTAGAGCAGAACCAAGGGCAGAGGCATCCAGAGCCTCCGTGGACTCCATTAAACTGGATCAGTTTGAGTTGGTAAGTACTGATGATGTGGACAAGATCCTTGGAAGCGTTCGGAAGACAACCTGCTCTCTCGATCCCTGTCCCTCATGGCTAGCGGCTCAGGGGGGACCGGTTGTAACCTCGTTGTTACACCGGATTATAAATACATCTCTGAGGGACAGGCAATTTCCATCCAGCTTAAAAGTGGCCACTGTAAAACCGCTGTTAAAAAAGCCCTCCCTTGACCCCCTGATGCATAATAATTACCAGCCAGTATCGCTACTGCCATTTTTGGGGAAGGTGATCGAGAGGGCGGTTGCAATCCAGCTTCAATCGGTCTTGGATGAAACGGATTATCTGGACCCATTTCAAACTGGCTTTCGGGCGGGTTACGGGGTTGAGACGGCCATGGTCGCCTTGTTCAATGATCTCCGTCTGGGCATTGACAGGGGAAGCGTGTCCCTGTTGGTGCTCTTGGACATCTCAGCGGCTTTCGATACCATAGACCATGGTATCCTTCTGGAGCGCCTGGTAGAGGTGGGAATCGGGGGCACTGCGCTCCAGTGGTTCCGGTCCTACCTCTCTGGGAGGTTCCAGATGGTGCAGCTGGGAGACGTGTGCTCCGATAAGAGGGCCCTCACAACTGGGGTCCCTCAAGGAGCCATTCTGTCTCCCATGCTTTTCAACATTTACATGAAACCGCTGGGAGAGATCATCTGGAGACATGGGGCGCGGGGTTATCAGTACGCTGATGACACCCAAATAATCTTCTCTATGTCTCCGACTGATGCAGTGACTGAGGATGGCGTCTCTCCTCTCGTGGCCTGTCTGGAGTCGGTAATGGGCTGGATGAGGGAAAACCGACTCAGTCTGAATCCAGAGAAAACGGAGGTACTAGTGATAGGTTCCCCTGGCCCAGGAATGGCGGTGGTTCCACCTGTCCTGAACGGGATCACGCTTCCTGTAAAGGACTCCGTGCGCAGTCTGGGGGTGCTTCTTGATTCGCCGCTGCACCTTACAGCTCAGGTGAATGCGACGGTCAAGAGCACCTGTTATCAGCTTCGGCTTATTCGCCAGCTGTGCCCATACCTGGCCCAGAGAGACCTTGAAACGGTGGTACACGCTCTGGTAACCTCTTGATTGGATTTCTGCAATGCGCTCTACATGGGGCAACCCTTATACCACACCCAGAAGCTACAGATGGTACAAAACATGGCAGCCAGACTTGTCACTGGTACCTTCAGGGCCAGTCATATTACACCTATACTCAAAGATCTGCATTGGCTGCCCATCTGCTTCCGGGCACAGTACAAGGTGTTGGTGATAACCTATAAAGCCCTACATGGCTTGGGCCCAGGATACCTGATGGACCGCCTCTCTCCATACATTCCGCCCCGCACCCTCAGAACTTCCGGGCAGCAACTATTGAGGGTCCCAGGGGCTAGACTAGCCTCCACAACGAGGAGGTCGTATTCCATCGTCGCCCCGGCCCTCTGGAATACGCTGCCCATAGAGCTCTGCTTGGCCACCTCCCTGGCCCAGTTTAGAAGGGAGTTAAAAACCTTCTTATTTAAATCAGCATTCCCTGTGTCAAGCGCCAGCTAGTCTTCCCCCCCTCGACGGCACTGGCAGCTGGCTGATAGGGTTTTAGTTTGGTTTTTAATATGATTGTATAGTGATTTTGTCATGTATTGAAATGTATTTGTATTGTTGTTGTTAACATGCTGTTAACTGCCCTGATCGTTGGAAGGGCGGTATACAAATAAAATTTTTATTTATTATTATTTTTTATATATGCAGATGTAAGATGTTCGAAGATGCAATGGCTTAGTGGTTAAGACTCCAGTTCTGACGAATGAAAAATTGGAAGGTTGGCAGTTCGAGGCCCAAGTGCTGCTCCTGTCACTAGTCCCAGCTTCTACAAACCTAGCAGTTCAAAAACATGCAAAGGCAAATAGATAAATAGGTACCACTTTGGTGTGAACATCACAGTGTTCAGTGCAGTCATGCTGGCTACATGACCACCAGAATTGTCTTTAGACAATGCTGGCTGTTCGGCTTAGTAACGGAGCCCTACAGTCAGTTACAACTAGACGTTCCTTTACTTTTTAGTCTAATTTATGCCTCTGTGTGTATTTGAGATCGTGGAATTCAGGTCCACCATCTTTGCTGACCTGCAGAGCCCTTAACCTACCTCTCCTGGTATCCCTATCCCCAAAAGTCTTTCCTCCCAGAGTCATAAAGAACTCCTGGAGTGTCTAGAAAGATGCTTTTGTTGTCTGGCAGCCAAATACTGCTTGACTGCCCTGTTATGCCTTTTTTTGGTCCAGGGATGTCCCTGGACCAAGAGAAGAAAAGGAAGGATATGGGGGTAGGCATATAGTTATCCTGACTGAGCTTTACAAGCTGCCAGTACAATCCAGCATCTCAACCACTGTTTCCATTTTCAGGGAAATCAAGCCCTTTCTCCAATGGCCAGAATTTAGCATATTTGTTACCCAAGCTATAAAGTTGCCTGGTTATCTTGTTTTATAAAACACTGCAAACAATAAGGATGAAAAGGAGAGTTTTGTATGAATCTATTCCACAGTGTTTCAACTTAATCTAGTGCTTCAGATTTGGAACAGCACATTTCAAACAAAATAGTATTTCCCATTGCAAAACTGAAATTGATTAAAATGAAGCAGTTGGGAGACCAGATCTGAATTAAGATGAACTTCTGGCCTGAAACCATAGGCCTGCCACCTAAAATAGAAATGATGAACCAGCATGTGTTCAATAAGAGTTGGCAATTATTGAATGGTCATAATTCTTCTAAGACTTGGCCACACAGTTTATCATGTAACAATGCCCCTTTCCAAATGGGCCTTTTAGTACGTACTCTGAACGTACTAGGGTTGCCCAGGGGTGTCTCTTTCAGACGCCCCCAACCCTAATATGTACACAGTACGTACAAAATGGCGGCACCCATTCTACATGGGCGCCGCCATTAGGACGTCACAACCATGCTGCCTCCAAACGGAGCAACGCGGACGTGATGTCCTGGCTCCACAGAAGGGCGCCTGTGATGCCCTTTCCGCGGCACAGGAAGGAGATCCATTTTGGAGCTTCTTCCGAGTTTTGTGTCGCTGGCGCAGCCTTTACATGGCTGTGCCAGTGACACAAGAGAAAGGGGCCAAGTGGCCCCTTTCTCCTTTCCCTGCCACTGTCGGGGTGTCCTTGGGGCCTGAAGCCCCAAGGACACCTCTTTCCAGGCCACAGGAAGTGGCCTTTTGCCACTTCCCATGGCCTGGAAAAGTGGCAGATTGGGGCCTCAGGGCTGCCGCTGTGGCAGCTGAGGCCCCGATCTGTCAGGGAAAGGGGCGGTCTGTAACGCACCCAAGTCCCTTGTTTTTAATATTTCAGTCGAAAGCTGAAAGTCTTAAAAGGAACCTTTCTAAAAAAAAATTCATCATTGAGTGGGTTGAATCAGACATATCACATTACCCTTGTTTATTGAGGACACATCCTTTCTACCATGATACAAGTCTGTATAGAAATCCATGGAGCATCCAGTACTTACAGATCCTGAAGTGACTGCCTTCCTAATGTGTTCTGATAGTAGCATCCTTACTGGAAAGCAGCATTACTCAGGTGTTTTCATTGGATAATTATTACTTTTTAACTCAGATCCAATAACAGAACTTCCCTGTGTTCAACAGAAACACTGTTAAAATGTTAATGTTGTCCACTATGTGCAGGGCACTTCTTCCTTTCTATAGACTGAACAAAGTAAAATTGCTTGTTGCCAATTTCAGATTTATTGGTGTATAGATTACACATATTAAACACCGTCATCAGGCCACAGAGGTTTCATCACCATCTGCCTAGAAGCTAACATCATTAAGGGACAGACTCCATATATCTTTTTGACTGATGTGTTGATCTTTCCCACTCCATTGACTAATGAATTGACATCAGTGATGTTCTCTGGCGTTGGTGTGCATGTGGCTAATTTACAACAAAGCCCTAAATGTTTGGACGCTGATGAATTCTAAACTATCATGGTACTGGGCTGGCCACAGCACTGCTTTGAAGGCAATTATTTCAGCACTACTATGGAAAGTGGGGAGTAATATTTGCTAATGTAGAGAATTCGGCTGCCTGAAAGGCTGGGAACAGAAGAGGCCTTGCAGAATTAGAACAGTATTGTGGGATGACATATGAACGGTGTGCTACTGTGCATTAGCTGTGCTATAACTGAATCCTGCAAATTTATCCTAGCCCTAAGGCCAGAAGAAGGAAAGTCCTGCTGGTTCAGATCAAAGATCTATTTAATTCAGCATCCCATAATGGCCAGCCATATGCCTGTGGGAAGCCAACAAGCAGGGTATAATGACTGTAGACCTCTCTTGCTGCTCTTCTTCAGCAATTGGTATTCAGAGCATTGCTACCTCCAGTAGTAGGGGCAACATTATCTAGCCCTGAATTGACTTTGCTAGCACTAAGCTTAAATAGTTAATATCTCTGCATTGCTAGTATTCACCCTTTCTTCACTGAGAAAACTAGAAAACTTACTTGGCTCCTCCTCACCATGTTTTTGATCATTTTTATTTGTGATGTGTGTATTATTCAGAAGTGACATTGTGTGCATGAATTTTGTACTTGGGAGGGCCAATTATATATATATATATATATATATATATATATATATATATATATATATTTGGGCAGTTTCTGAATAAAAATGCTATATCTCCCTGTAAATTTTTCCCATTCTGCTGAATTCTGAATGTGAAATTCATCAAAAATGTTTAAATGATTTTGACTGAATATATTAAAGGGCAAAATATAATTTATTTTCATTATCCATACTAAGAAAAAAATCAAATAAATGTTGCTTTAAATGGAGACTCCCAGTTCACCAACATGGAGGATAGTTCCACAATAGCAAATAAATTGAAGCACAAAACAGACAAAGAGCAGTTTTTGTAAGATAAAACCTGGTCCTTCAAGATCAACTTGATTTGTTAAGAGGGCTGAATTCTTGGAAAGAGTTTCCCTATATGATAACGTGAATTGTCGTGTATTCTCCATGAAAAAGATGGTAGTAGATAAGGTACTAGCTAATACCTGCAGCATTAAACCAGAGACCACCAATAGAGCACATCTTCAGAGCCTGAGCTCTCCGTCAGTCCCCTGAGCTATCTTACCACTGTATGAGTTAATGGAAAGACAATATACTGTCAAGGTTTAGGCCAGGGAACTGTCCTTTTAAGTCATAACTAGTGGTTAGTGCCAAGAAGGATGCATACAACGCAGCACCGAAGGAGCACCGCATAGCCATGCTGCAGCAGCTATTGCACCCCTTCCAGGACATGAAAAGGAGATGCTTTTTGTGGCTCTTTTTCATGCCCTGGAAAGGCCAGATTGGGGCTGCAATGTGAGGTTATGGCAGCCCCGATCCAGCTAGGAAAGGCCTCTATCATCTCACCCAGGGTCTGTAAGTACAGCCCCCCGATACAAAGACCTGGTACACATGAGCCCTTTGTGACACTCTCATCACATGCTAGGGTTGCCTCGGGGCAGAGCACCCACATGCCCCGCAACCCCAGCACGTGACAACGTAACAATGGCGGCGCCCTGTATACATGGGTGCTGCCATTTACATAAGCCCCATGTGGCATCCGTACAGCACCGCGTGGTGGTTATGTAATGAGTGCGCCTGTGGTGCACTTCTTATGCTGCCACCACAGCTTTAGAAGAACCTGCTTTTCGCGGGTTCTTTTTCTGCCAGCAGGAAGCCACGCAGTTTGGATGTTAGAGTCTTATAATAGAAGTAACATCTGAGATGAAATGCAGGCCTTTGATTCTAACAACATTACTTTTCTATCACTTTAACTATGTATGGTGGTGCAGGAGCCCTGGTGGTGCAGTGGTTAAATGCTTGTACTGCAGCCACTCATTCATAAACCACAAGTTGCGAGTTAAATATCAGCCAGGGGCTCAGAGTCAACTCAGCCTGACATCCTTCTGAGATGGCTAAAATGAGTACCCAGTTTGTTAGGGGCAAGCAGCTTACACATTGTAAACTGCTTAGAGAATGCTTAAGTGTACTGGTAAGCAGTATAGAAATGTACATGCTATTGTTATGTTCTTCACCTATATGATTTTTAACATCTTTGCCTGATGAAGAAGCCGGTGAAGCTCTGAAAGTTTGTGTGATGTATTTTGTGAATTTTCATTGGGCATTAAAGGTATCATTTTGTTGGTTTTTTAATCAGTAGTCTGTTTTCCTGGGTTCAAAACTGTTTTTGAGAAGATTTATGTTGTTACATGTGACACATGCATTCCACATGCTACTCTTAGACCTGATTTGGTGTCCATGCAGCTCAACTACTAAACCCTTGAATGTTTGGCTAAAGTCACCATAACTTGCTATTCAAGTAACAGGAAGGAATAGGGTTGCCTCCCTTTGATCTTCTGAAAGGTGATACATTTCATTAATAATGCAATTACTACACATTTTTAAAAGAGTCATTGAAATGGCCTAATAAAATTATATGGCCTAACTAATGAAACTTCCTATTCTTATCCATTTTTTCCCAAATGCACCTGATTAAAGCTGTGGAAATTTTAAAAAATTCAAAAGCATGTACTGCTAAAGAATCATGTATCTGTCTGAAGTTAAGTTCTAAATACATTTTTTTCAAAAAAAAAATCATTTGTCTGTCTTTACACCTCTCAAAAATATAGTCAGGAGAATCAGCAGAGACAAAGACAGAGCAAAGAAAGGACTTACATCACAAACAAAGTAATTACACTGACTGGAATCAAGATGAGATCATTTTTCAGAGCTGTTGGGTGTGAGTGTAGGTTGCCTCCAGGCATCTTTAATTTATGTGACTGCTGCTACTTTTGTAGAAAATAAGCTATTCTGATACTGACCTTCATAGCACCACAGGGGTAATATATTTCACATAGCAGAAACTGTCCTAAATAGTTCTATATTTCTACGGCACTGGGAATATATTATTTTTCTTCATTTTACAGATGACAGATAGACTGACTTTCATCTTTCCTGCAGCATATTTATTAAATGAACCAGATCAATAATTAGATTTCAAAAGAATCTTGAAAAATTACAGGCTAAATTTCAGATTGAGTCAGACAATATTGCAAGTGTTGCACCAGCAATCCTTTGTTTATAGAAGCAGTTATTAAAAACTAAGAATAACATACTGATAAGGACTCCAAACACATAGCCAACATCTTTACTATACATTTTCTTTAGATAATCTAAAGCATGTTGATCTCATCTAGGGTGGCAGTACCCATTAGTGGCAAATAGTAGCTTATTTACACTATCATTTTGTTCAAAAATGTTTCAGCTAGTTTATGATTGGGTAGTCAGCATGCATGGTATATTGGTTTGAGCATTGGACTATGACTGGAGATCAGGGTTTGATTCTACATTCAGCCTTGGAAACCCACTACATGACCCTGGGGGAGTCACACACTTTCAGCCCCAGAAAACCTCATGATAGATTTATCTTAGGGTCACCTTAAGTTGGCAACAATAACAGTCAACTTTCTGGTGATGAGTTTCTCCACACTTAGAATACATCAACACTACAGATATAAAGCAGTTTGACACACTTTAAATTTCATGGCCCCATCCTGTGGAATCCCGGGATTTGTAGTTTGATTAAGTATCAGAGCTCTCTGACTGGCTAAGCTGAATACCTCACTAAACTACAAATCCCATGATTCCACAGAATAGAGCCATGACAGTCAAAGTGGTGTGTTACCCAAAGAACAGGTGCAGGGGAGAGTGGGGGAGCAGTCAGCATCCCTCCTTATTCTCCTGACCTTACACCAAGTGACATTTTCTTGTTCCCAGAAATGAAAAATCCATTGCGGGGATTTTAACAGCAAGATTAGTTCTGACTTAAAAATGGAAAGCCAAAAGTCCCCCGAGCATAAAAGAGTGGTTAATCAAAATATATAATGCAATAGAAATGGATGCATTAACAACACTCCTTAGAAATCAGACAAAAAAGGAAAGGAAAAACGGATGGAATAAGATTCTAAATTGTCTGGATAATTAATGGGGTAAAATAGCTACAATTAGTTATAACTAAAATTGGTCATAAGATTAAACAAAGTTGGGACTTGGGTATAAATAAGGAAAGGACAGGAGGAGGAGAGAAGAGAAAAGAGACTTAAGATGAAAGGATATAGGATACAAAATTAGATAACACTAATTGATAAAAGAGAATGATGGTTTATAAAATTGCAGGCAAACTTGGTTTAATACATTTTTGTAATAAAATTTGGAAAATAGGTGCTTAATGGCAAACACATTTGAATCAAAAATCGACAGCAAACAATACGCATAGTGTTGAGCTTAAATTTAATATAAAGGAATATAAGCATGGTATAAAAACAGAGTACACAGGAGGATATTAAAAAGGTTGGCAAAAATACAAAATAACCCAGCAATATAGGGAAGAAGTCAAGTATGAATGATAAAACGGAATAATGGGTAAGAAGAATAAGGAAAGTAGGGAAAGTAGATTTGAAGGACCAAGTAAGTAGAAGAAGGTGGCAGTAAGTTGAATGAAAGTAGAAGGAGAAGGAGGTGATAGAAAGAATGAAGGAGTAGAATGGAAGGAGATAAGAATATAAGTGAGAGAATGAGGGAGAAGTAAAGATTGAGAGAAGAGAGGAAATGGAGAAGAGAGTGACAAGGAAAGGCGAGAGGAGAGAGAAGAGAAATGTAAAGGAAAGGTTGAACATAACAATAAGAATGAGAGAATTTAAGAATGAAGTACATATAGAAGGAGTAAAGGATACTCAAGAAGAAGGGGATTTTTGGATTCTGATTTCAAGGTTTTAAAATACTATGAGCTGAGTAATAGTAGGAGAAGAAATAATATTTTTAATAGATAAGAAAAGAGTGAGTATTGTATAGGATGTATATGTGAAGAAATGTAAATTAAATGTTATGAAATAATTATTTTCAGTATGTATTAATGACTCAAGTATACCTTCTATGGAAACTTTGCTTGTTAATATTTCTACTGCTATAATAGTCTTGTAAACTCTCAACTCAGTCTTGATGTACTCCAATAGATTAAGAAGTATGTGAAGAGGATGATTGTAAGAAGATAAGTTTGTTTTAAGGTCTGTGTCTGTTTTTAATATTCATTAAAATTTTCTAATAAAAAAAAAGAAAATTTTGATCAAATCTTTGATCAAAGAGAAAACCGTAAATGTGGGGGGCCAACTGTACAGTCATATCTATATTATTATTATTATTATTATTATTATTATTATTATTATTATTATTTATATTCCACTTTTTCACAAGGAATCAAAGCAGATTACAGCAGTATAAAGATAAAAACATGGTACAGTTAAAATTACAATCACAAAAACAACCCCATATCCCAACCCTCCCTCCAATCATAAAAACAAAAACAATTCTTAAAAAGAGATTAAACAATAACTACATTAAAAACATTCCAAGGGAATTCCCTAAAATTGCGGGTAGAATTTCGTGAGAGGATGTCTTCTTCTAGAGGAGGAGGAGGAAAGAGAACAAGGGCCGATGGTAACAGTATGGGAGACTAGTCTGGAAAGGCCTGCCAGAAGAGATCCATCTTAATGGCTTTATTATACACACAAAAGTATTGTATCATTATCATGACTGTATGTCTTAAACACTTCTTTGTCACTTTCATTCCCTTTTGTTGATTCACTTTGTTGAAACAAATACTGAGACGGGTTCTCCCCCCCCCCCCCCAAAAAAAAAGGTTTGATAGTTTTCACCTACGTGAAGCAAAATGTGGCTAAAACAGGTTAATATGTAAATTTACACACTCTGAAATGATCATTTCCACAATTTAATAATAGATTACAGGATTTGTTAGGGGACTAATATTTCCCAGTTCTCTGCTGGTTGGATTTTATTTGAAGTAGACAAACTGAGCACATAGCAAACATAATGCTCCTCTTAATTATATTAAATTGCCTCTCAGGAGCATCTCTGCCCTGTTGTCAGAGTCCGATAACTTGCTTTGAATGATAAATGTGAGTGTTGTTGGGACATTCTGTACCACCATTTAACTCTGCAAATGGAACCCTAATCAGTTGTGAAAGTATAATTAGATGCTGAAAATAATTACCTGGGTCATATCATTAGACATTTCTTGCTTGTAATCCCCTTGTGATCTATGAACAAATTACTTTATTAGGAAATCATTAGATCTTAATTTGTTTCTACGTACATCAATATTAATTTCTTATTATGTGACACTGCATCCTTGCTATAAATTCATATTAATGTGCAGGATGCAGCTTTCTGCAGCCTTTGAATAGAACAGACCACTAGGTGTCTTTGAAAGCCTCAATTTCATCTTCCATTATACAAAAGTACGTTGATTATATTATACAAAGTAATGTCAAAGTTAAAGCAACCAGAAGAACTGAACCTATATTTGATCACTCTGCACTGCAGCTTGTCCAGGTTTTTAGCCAGCAGCTCCCAGAATACCTCAGCAAACAGAGCCAATGAGAGTTGTCACCCTCAAAATATACTTTTTCGAATGCTGCTCTTGGCATTTCTAGACCAGTGACAGCATCTTAAACACAGATAAAAATCAAGCACTAACTTGTTCCTTTATATGGTGGTTAAATGATCAAAAGCAAAGGTACCCTACAACCCTTGTTACTGTATGGTCATGTGCCTCTGGGTTAGGCATTTGGAAGGAAAGAAAGGATGCTTTGATGGATATGAGAAAGGCATAGGTGTTTGAATCTGGCCCACAGGCCTTTCACTGCCTTCCTTACCACAGAAAATGAATTTGATGACTTGAAGTATGAGCCATTTCTTTGCCAATTCAGCTTAATTGGAGTATAATTGAATTAACTTCATTTCAAGAATTGTCTTTGTCTGGAAGCAACTTTATGATAAGATGCAAAACCTGGATGTGTAATTAAATGGTGTATTTAATTTAATTTTATTCTGAACACCTTTGCCGCAGGAAGAGCCTCCCCGTGGCTTGATAGCTTGTAATTTTAAACAGCTGAAGTTCAGCCCAATAAAATGCATCATCTTAACCTGCTCTGTGAAGCTAATCCCTACCAAGGCATTTGGTGGTATGACAAGAGAACAGCTCAGCCTCCCGCGAGCTCTCCTGGAGGAGGGAAAAATTACATCCGCTTGATATAAGCAAACTTTTTTATAAAGAATTTGGACCACACATCGCTTGTGAAACCTTAATGACTACAACATGAGACATGGCATTCCAATTAAGATCAAAGGCACACAATATGACCTGAGGAGGCCCAGAAATACATTCTGTGAGGCCCTGAAGTTGTAAAAGAGAGATGAGAAAAATAACAGGTAGAAGAAAGGAACAAAGTGCTAAACTCATCAATATAAGTAAGTAGCATAAATCAACCCAAATCTGGCTAGGAAATATAACTTGACAACCTAAATGTAGAAGCCAGATAGGAAGATAAAATGAGAGGTGGAGGTTTTTATGCTTTGTGTTTATAGCATCTTGTTTGATGGATCTCACGGCTTAACTTTCCATTCAAAGGGTGGACTTTTATTTTGGTGCAGCTCTATCAAGCTTGATGGGCCTTACATGAGGAATGATAGGGGGCCAGTGTTCCTAAGTAAGGCTGAAGTGGTGACAGCTGCTGTTTACTCAACACCATCTTCACATTTCAGATTACAATTATACATTACGTGGAGTACCACGCTTATGGGGGGGGCATTTCTTTCTGTATAATGTAATCATTTAGGGAAAAACTAGAGGTAGTGTTAGGTACATGAATGCAGAATTTAGAAAGTTACTTTGAAGAGGAATGAATATAATTATAAGAAGCCATTCTTCAGGGAACAGTGGTAGAATAATACTCCAGGTTACAGTGTTCTGTTCAGTGTTACTTTCAGATAACCAACTAAAAGGTTGGCCAAGCTTGTAGGTAATCCCAGTTCCAGTTAACATCCAGCTAAGCACCTATGAAGGTAAGAGGTTTTGGTTTTTTAAAAAACAAAACAAAACTGGGTAGTCAGTTTCAAGGTGTGGTGAAGCAATAGATATCTCAAATACTGTATGATTGATCTGCCTATTTCATTGATTAGCCTCATGTTCTGGTGACTAAATGTCTTTACTATAAGCAAAATAGTTTATTGATATGTCAAAAATGTGAGCACAACTTCTAGTCCAAAAATTAATGCAAAACAAACCAAGATTGTTGATGATCATTCTGTAGCATTTGCAATTCACGGAACTAGCAGCCAGCAGTACTCCGTAGAATAATTATTCAGTATATGACACATTATTCGGGAAGAGGATTTTAAAGAGCAACAGCCATCCAATCCTCTCCATGTGAGTATCATAAAATGGGGGAGAATAAATAAGATGAATTATAGATGACAGTTACATCATTTATGCTACTGTGGAATTGCATGAATAATAACCAGAGTGTTCCTTCTAGTTAATATAGTCTATAAAGATGTGTGAGAAAGATGCGATTCATCTGCCATTTGAACCAACCTCTCATAAGTCAAAGCTCTATTTTGACTCTTAAATGAACCAATAAAATATGTCCTTGAGACAAACCCACCCAATTTCCTAGACATTATATTACTGTTCTAGGTTTGCTGCATTAGCAACATGGATAGAAACAGATTTTCTCATATATATAAGAACACTGCATTCTAAATCCTTGCTTTCACCTCATAAACTTGTCTACTACACATTAAAATATAACTATTAATGTGGGTAACAGATAATGTGATGCTATATGTATCCACCATGGCTATCTCCTTCCTTTATAAAGCCTCTTTGTATTGGTAGTCTTTTGGTAAAATAGGCCCGTTCCGGATGGGCGTATAGTACGTCCCCAGGATGTACTAGGGTTAGGAAGGGGCATCACTTCCTGATGCCCCTAACCATAGTACGTACTGGGTACGTACAAAATGGCTGCGCCCGTTCCACATGAGTGCCGCCATTTTGACATAGTGGATGCATAGCGTCCGCACTTCACGCAGCAGAAGTGACACCGCAAGGGCGCCATTGGGCACTTGCGGCGCCACTTCCAAGGTGCAGAAAGAAGTGCCATTTTCAGGCTTCATTTTGCTCCATGAGGGAGCAGTGTGGTACAGAAGCTGCGGCTCCCTCGCGGAGCAACCGGCGGCCCCAGCAGACCGCCGCTTTTAGGTGGTCTGTAATGTGCCTATGTAATAATAGATTACAATCAAGAAAGAGCAATCTAACTCAACTACTTCCTTTCCCTTCAGCCAAGAGTGGGGAAGCACATCCTCCTAATCCTCACCCTAGTATGTAGTTATAAAAGGAAGGTGCAACTCACTTCATTTTCTAAGTGATGAAAAGTTCCAAATTTGGCCCCTCTCAGGGTTTGTTTATTTCTGATGAGAGGAGAGAAAATACTCAGAACACAATAGAGCTTGGAAAATCCAACAACAGCTCCCAGAATTCCCTAACTGATCTGGATAGGAGTTGCCATCCAAAAATAACCCTTTTAACACCCTTTTAACTGGGAGCTTGAGAGCAAGGTATAAGATAGTTCCAAAGAATTGCTAGCTTATGACAGCAAAGATGGGAGACAGTGGGAGATTTTTATTATTATTATTATTATTATTATTATTATTATTATTATTATTAACCTTTATTTATGAAGTGCTGTAAATTTACACAGCACTGTACATGCAATCTTTTTAGTTAGACGGTTCCCTGCCCTCGGGCTTACAATCTAAAAAGACATGACACAGAAGGAGAAGGGAGTGGAGGCGGGAAAGGGTAAGAGGTCCAGCAGTTCCTCTCTACCTCCGAGGCCTGGACCAAGGCAGATGGACTGGAGAGAGGGCTTGGCTTCATAATGGAAGGTTAATCTTCATCCAGGGAAAATACATACTCTCAAGTAGGATAATACATATACAATACATAGCAATACAGGAAATGGTTCGATAAACAGGCAACAAAAGAACATCAGATAGTAAGCGACAATTATGCAATGCCTGGGAAGGCTTCTCTGAACAGGATGGTTTTCAACTCCGTTTTGAAGCTGGTTAAAGAAGTGATGGCTCTTGCTTGTGGGGGAAGAAGGTTCCAGGAGTGAGGGGCAGCCAGTAAGAAGGGGCGAATCCGGGATGGGGCAGAGGAAATCCTTGGCTGAGACAGGAACCCTTGACTACCAGAATGGAGGGCCCGAGTGGGAAGGTGAGGAGAAAGAAGGTCTGATAAGTAAGGAGGGGCCAGTCCATGGAGGGCTTTGAATGTCGACAGCAGGAGCTTATACTGAATGCGGAAAGGGAGAGGGAGCCAGTGAAGGGATGCCAACACCAGAGAGATGTGGTCAGAGCGGTGGGTGGAAGTGATAATGCGTGCAGCTGAATGCTGGACAGAGATTAAAGGATGGAGGTGAGAAAGAGGAAGCCCAGCCAGGAGGATGTTACAGTAATCCAGTCGTGAGATCACTAGGGCATGGACCAGGATCTTGGCAGTAGAGACGGAGAGATATGGTCGGATTTTGGCAATATTGTACAAAAAGAACCTACAAGCCTTGGCTGTGGTCTGGATCTGAGGGATACACAACAGAGAAGAGTCAAAGATAAAACCAAGACTGCGGGCTTGCTGGACTGCTTGAATAGAAATGATGTCCACAGAGACAGAAAAGGAGTGTTGAAGGGTGGGCTTAGGAGGAAAGACAAAAAGCTCCGTCTTGGACATGTTGAGCTTCAAACGCCGATGGTGCATCCACTGCGAGACAGCTGTGAGGCAAGACGAGACTTGCTGTTCAAGCCTTGGAGAAAGGTCAGGGGTGGAAAGATACAGCTGGGTGTCATCAGCATACAGATGGTAGGGGAAACCAAAAGAGCTGATGAGTTTTCCTAAGGACAGTGTATAGAGAGAAAACAGAAGGGGACCCAGAACAGAGCCCTGGGGAACTCCAACAGATAAGGGAACAGGAGAAGAAGTCTGACCCCCTGCAACTACTGCAAAAGATCCGCCAGACAAGTAAGATCTGAACCAGTCGAGAACAGAGTCTGAGAACCCAAGGTCAGAGAGTATGTCAATTAGGAGACAGTGATCAACAGTGTCGAAGGCTGCAGACAAATCGAGAAGGATGAGAACAGAGTAAAGGCCATTAGCCTTGGCCTGTAAAAGGTCATTCGAGATCTTAGTGAGAGCTGTCTCTGTGGAATGCCTTGGGCAGAAACCAGACTGAAAGGGATCAAGGATGGAGTTGGTTTCAAGAAACTTAAGACAGCGCAAATAAACAACCTGTTCCAAAACCTTAGAAAGAAAGGGGAGAAGAGAAATCGGACGATAGCTAGACAAAGAGGAGGAGTCAAGAGAAGGTTTTTTTCAGAATTGGGGAAATGAGAGCATGTTTGAAGTCCGACGGGAAGGAGCCTGTAGAGAGAGAGAGATTGAAGATATGGAGAAGCGAGGGCAGAAAGGAGGGAGCTATAGAGATTAGAAGAGGAGTAGGAATTGGATCAAGAGGACAGGTTGCAGGTTTGGAAGAGTTCAGAAGTGTAGAGAGTTCATCCAAAGAGGCAGGAGGAAAGACAGAAAATTTGTTAGGCGAAGGCGATAGAAGATTAAGAGCAGAAGAAGAATCAGGAGGGACTATCTCAGAGCGAATAGTGGTAATTTACCAGCCTTTCCAGTCCAATGGATCCTATCTGTGTAGATCTCCTCCATCACAAATGAAACCAGACTGGCATGATTGAGGGGCTTAACTTGGGCTCCTCTCAGGGAAATAGAGGAGTTAGGAAGCCAACTCTGACATATTCCGTTATTAGAACACTCCATTTCAGAACATAGCACTACCTGGAACATTATTGGTGGGGATTTACATCTGCCAAACTTTCCATGATGTAACTTGGATTTTGGGATATACTGACAGACCTCCTCTCTATAAGTTTAGGAGCTCAGTGGAAGAAATAGAGTGAGTGGGAAAAGGCTCAGTGGGAGCAGAAAACAGAGCCCTCGGGTGTTTTTTTAAATAAATGTAAATGGTTCCTTAAAGAATCATATTTTACCAAATTTTCCAAATTTTCATTTGAACCACATGAAATTATGTACATGTAAATACATTTAAGATGTGCATATGATATTGTAATTTAAAGGTATAATTGTAATTTTGCAATTTGTTTATGTCACAACTATTGTCATTATATTCAGTGGCATATAGTAATTGTGATTCAGGAATACCAGTAGTACAAAAATATTCTGTGTGGTGTGGTGTGGTATGAGAGGAGGTCAGTGTGGTGGTGGGGGTGACACCATGAGTTACCGCACCAGGTGATGCCAACCCTATTGACATTACTACATAGCAGAAGCAAGCCCCACAAACTCTAATTCTGAATAAGGTTCCTTATGAGTACTGTTACAGTCACCCATTTAAAAACTCTTAGCTCTCTGTGTATCTCCGTGGGCATTCATTCTTTGTTAAAACTCTGCATTTCCCATTTGTTATTACATTATAGGCTTTCAAGAATCAAGTCTTCCACAGTTTTAACAATCTCATAGAGTATTTGAAGGTCAAATCTATTTTCTACCAATTGTGCATCATTAGTTCTTGAAAAGAAGAAGTCAACTTCTGGCATATTCCATCCAATAATTTTTACTATCTGTTTTTTCTTCATCTCTCTCCACATGAAATGTATGTCCAGGAACAGACGTGAACGGAGATAGTAAAATTATTTGCCCCTGCTTGGATCTAAGCTTTCATAGAAGGAAAATGTATTATGGCTATTTGCAAAAGCAATCCAGTGGTCATGGTGTGGCTTTGGTAAATAACCCTAGACATATTTATTTCCCATTTTGCATAGGACTCAGGGTTGGCCATATCATTAGGCAGAACATGGGGGTAACCATCTCAGGTAGCATATACTAATGGGGGGCACTGCAGTCTTCCAGCCATTCCTTCTAAACTCTGTCTCCATATCTTGAAGGACATAGATCTGCAGGTTGGACAACCTCTCCTGAATCTTGTAAACTAATCCATTGCTTCAAGTGTGATGCAGTACACTGCCCCAATGCCAGTGTCAATATAAGTCAATTACTAGACCAAAAATCTTCTGTATGTGGACTAGGAAAGGGCAGGTGCCATCCTATTCTTTGCCCCAGTAAGCACAAAATCTTAAGCTGGTCCTTCTAGGACTTGCACATAAAATGTCTTTCTACCTGCATTGATATCATATAGGGAAGATTAGGAGAGTGTTTTCTGAAATACTCACCACAGCTAAGAGAGGCAATATTTAATCTGACATAAAGCAATTGGACAGAGAAAGGGCTTTCCCCCTCCCTTCCATGCAGTGCTATGAGATGTCACAAACCCCTGTTTTATAACTCAGCCATAAACATTTGCTCCAGGCTGGAACTTGGCAAGCCGTATTTCATCTAGGGAACAATTTTAGTTTAAACAAATTAAAGAAATATCAGTTTGCTCATTTTAAAATGTATGAGTGCCAACATTTTCCCCTCCATGCATATGACTCAATAGGGGTTTGATTTATCAAAATTAATTTGGCAAATGATTACTTTATAACTGGAAGTAATTGCTTTGGAGTGAGTGTAGGAGAAACAAAGCCACTGATACTTTAAGAAGTATAAAATCTCATCAACACATGCACGCTAACAAACTTCAGGCAATCTTTTATACCCCACAGAGTTGAATTCTTTTAGATAAGGAAACAAGAAAATATCTTTTGACAATGCAGATAAAACTCTTTTCTGATTTTACCCTTTCCCCCACATGTGGTATAGCATTTTTCGGCGGAATCAAAATAGACATACATGAACATACTTCAAAAAATCTGTACCTCTTCCCTGCTGATATTAAAAATGATCTTATTCAGATAAAACAAGAGCATTTCATCTCCATATTATTTTAATATTTACAATCTAAAAATGCTTTTTTTTTTTTAAAAAAAAAAGTCAACATATAAATACAAATATTTGGGGTGACACCTTTGACATCATGACTATAGCTGTAAAGTCATGATAATATTTTGATCCTTTTTCATTGACTTAAACTGCATTTAACTCATCCCTCTGAGAAATGGTTGAGGGAGCTGGGATGTATACGCTGAAGAAGAAAAGAATGAGAAGTGATATGAAATACATCTTCTAATATTTGAATGCCTGTTACATTGAAGGTGTAGTTAGTGTCTTTTCTGCCACTCCATAGGGTAAGATCTGAACCCATAAATCCAAACTTAAAATTTCAATTAAGCATTGAAAAGAACTTCCTGATGGTAAAAACTGTTCAATAATGGAATGCAGTTGACCCTCCACATCTGCGACTTTGACTTTTGAGGATTTGGTTATTCATATTTGATTAATATGTTCTCTCTAGGAATCTCTAGTTCTTCCAGGATGACACCATTGTCAACTTCTGTCAAAAGCACTTCTCTATGCATTTGTAGGTCTACCAGTGCAATTATTGTCAGCTTCTGGTAGATCTTGACCACAGAATTGTTCTTGAGGATCTAGAGAGTCCTAGAGAGGTGTTCTCTCAGGTTAAAAAAATAGTGTTTTTTTTTTTATTTGCTGTTTTTCCACTTTCACAGGGGTCCTTTGCCCTTAACCCCAGCAAATATGGAGGCTCCACTGTACCTTTCAAAGAAGTACCCATGTTAATCTCTTGCAGCATAAAAAGGAGGAAGGGAGGCAGAAGGTGGAGAATGGAGTGTAGCAGTACTCTTAAGACTAACTTTTTTATTTTTTCTATAAGTTTTCATGGATATAAAATCACTTTTTCAGATGCAGTACATCTGCATCTGAAGAAGTGCATTCATATCTACAAAAGCTTATGCAAAAATAAAAACCAGTCAGTTTTAAAGACACTGCTATATTCCTTTGTCCCCTTCCACTCTCCTTCCTCCTTTTTATGCAAAAATGAAATGCACTCTCTTAAAAGATTGTGCGCCATCCTTCTTTAAACAGAGGTTGGATGCTCACCTCTTGGGTACTTTAGCAGTGGATTTCTTCTAACTGTATAATTTACATACATGTTCACTTAACATTCAGTGGTTGATTCACTGGATCCACTCTTATTGGGACCAGTAGGCTTAGAGTTTTTCTTAGGAGCTTATTGCATAGCTTTTAAAATTGACTTAACTCTCCTGAACTGAATTCTAATTTGAGTTGCATCTGGATCCTTTTGCATGGAATTTTGCTGCTGACACTGCTGGGCGGGTACAGTTCGTGTAACTTCCAGATAGAATCCGAGTTCAGCCAGCCGGTTTGCAAAGCCGGGAGCATTTTGAACTACATTTCCTAGAATCTGCTGAGCAAGCATGGACAGTAGCTTTGTTGACAGTGTGATTCAGGGAGCTGAGGTGGCTGTCTTGGGTATTTGAGGCATTGTGGACATGATACCTTATGCAGCCTTTGCCTGTTACCTGCTATCTTTACTAAGCAAACTCCACTAACTTAAGGAACATAATCACCCTGCCTGTGATTTTCATTTTCTCATTGCCACCACTTCCTGCCCTTGGTTGCAGGGAGGGGAAAACAGGTTGACTGCTGCTAAATTCAAACACCATCAAGTACAATCAAATAGAATAAAAGTGACTGTGAAGTCTGATACAGCAGATGGATGAGACTTGAGGGATGCAGGCTTTGTGTGTATTCCTCTTTGAATGGTTGAATGGTTTCATGGCCTGGATGCAACAAAAAATATTATTTCTCTCTCTCTCACTCACTCATTCTCTCTCAATCTCTCTCTCCCCTTTTTTTCTTCTCTTTCCTTTCATTTATTTATTTGCTGAGAAAATTGTTGAAGAAAACTGAAGCATGCTTCTAGGGCATAATCAAGTCAAAGTAATCAAAGACTTGCACTCCTTAATGTTTCAGACATTATCATCTTTAAATACTCTAGTTTGTTTTTTCTTCAAACCAAGCTCATTTATGGGCTTTTTTTTGTACTGAATTAACTTATGTCTGTTTTTCTACATTGTCTCCTGAGGGGGTCCACCCTCTTCCCCTCCCTTTTTAAAAAAAATCAGTTTAATTCCATTAATTGGCATATTGTCTTGTCTGCTGTTTCCCCTTTGGGGCTGTGAACTTATGTTCCCCTCCAGTTCTTAAACTCCTTCATAATATTTTTATAGTGTTGACAGAAAACTTACTTGATCTAAATGCAAAGCCTTTGTTCCCTTATCTTTTACTTCCAGGCTAAATGTCTAACAATGTTGCTACAGTGTTGCAGTTTGTCATCCAGCCATTAGTTTAGCAATGTTGCAGGGTTTCTGCATCTCAGAAGCTAGCACTGCAGGGGGGGGGGGAATCAATAATAATTCGTTAATTTAAGATAGAATACATTAAAATATTGTTAACCCTAATTACAGGAAATACAAAGGCTTGTAGTTATCTGTAGTGAGTTATGCATTGGTCTTTCCTCTTGCAGCCATTAATTTAGATTTTGAAACTGGTGTTGCAGTGCACGCCACAGATTATGGCATTCATATTTTAGAAGAAGAAACTGGCAAAGCCAACTCATTGCCTAAGAAAACTCTATGAAAATAATAATGATGATGATGATATTTGTATTTTCCCACCTCTCCCACTGGATCGAGGTGGGATTAGAACCCTAAAACCACATACAGTACAATGGTATCTAAAATACATATTATAAACAATAATCAGTTAAAACTTGAATCAGCAATACTAATAAAAACATCAGTTACAATGTGATGTTACAATCAGAAGTGGGATTTCTTCCATTTCTTTACATAAGCTCAGGTGGGTATGCCCACCTGAAGAGATCCATCTTTAGTGCCTTCTTGAAGGCACCTAAACATTATTGTGATAATTGCATTACTATGATACAAATTTCTTACTTTTTGCCTGTGTTACGCCAGAATAAGTCTAATGTATTAGGCATTTTAAAATCCTGGCCACCTCCATCAGGCCAGAGTAAGAAGACACTTCCACTAGTCCATCTGCCATGATCCAGGCCTCAGAGGGAGAGAAGATCTGCTGGACTTTATCCCCTTCTGTTTTTGAGTCATGTCTTTTTCGATTATAAACCTGAGAGCAGGGAACTGTCTAATTAACAATTTGTAAGCCGCTCTCAGAGCCTTTTTGGGTGAAGAGTGAGCTATAAATACTCCTAATTAAGTAATCAATTTTTGTTGATGGCTTAACAAGATGGTATCGAGGTTGCATCTCATTCTTTCATTTTCTATACTATCTAACTTGTTTATTAAATCATTTTAAACTATCTTTCATCCTCATGATACCAGGGCTTTGTTCAAATGCAAAACTACCCCAGTGAAATATAATTAGAATGAAAAAACTGCAATTTCCATTAAAAAAAATGCAATCCCCATTAAGAAGGGGGTAAAACAGCAACCCCACATTTTGACGTGGCCCTAAAACCATTGCAGTGCTTCCAATAGTCACATCTCCATAGGAAACATGTTCCACAAGTGAGCATCCAAAATCACACCCTCAGTGTACCTGAAATATCTGGAGAAGTATCTCCCCAGCGATCTTGATCCATGGCCAAGATGCTACATGGAGAAGCACTCCTGCATGTACTTTGGTCTCAAGATGTTTAGCACATGCCAAGGCAGGCTTCTGTTGGGATCTTCTTCCAAAGAGACAGCTGTTGTTGTGTAAAGTATATAAATAATTAAATAAAACCACCAAGTTCACTGCCAGAGATAAGAAACTGTAAGTTCTGGCATCAACATCCCAATTCTTCCACTTGATTTGTGGTTCAGGGGAGATGAGAAACAAAGTGAGAGAGAAGTGCACATTTTAACTGAAATGTTATTCTAGTAATAGGAAAAATGGAAAAGAAAGGAAAAACAAATCCAGGGAGCTTGTATTCCAAGTCTATAATTTTTTTATGGTCGCAGTACACAATAAACTGAATTAATGGCACATTGAAAAATTGTTATTGCTTTATTTTACAGTGCACAAATAGCCCATAATAACTCTGCAGTAACACTGCAGCTATATTTTCCATGGACCTTTCTGCTATGGGAGAGAGAGAAAGAATATCTAGGAACACTAAAGGAAACAAAGATAGGAAACCCTGCACAATGGCAGAAGCCACTCTATTTTCTTTTTGTGAACCTTCAGGGTCTCTCTTTCGACTCAAATTGAGTTGGTAATCTGGGAGAAAATTGGTTTGGTGACCTGGGAGACATTCAGACTTCTCAGATGAGGGAATGGCTCCCAGATAAATAAATTTCCCATTGTGCATCTATTCACCACATGCAGCTGATTTACATAAACTGTGATTTACTGAGTCTAGTGTAGTCCACCAGCCTTATGAACTCCAGAACCACCTGCTTTTTCATCTCAGATCCAGAACCACTTTTGCTGTTTGTTTGAATCCTTAAAAATAGAGAGATTGTAACACTTTTGATAGGTCACGATGCATGGCCACTGGGTTCCATTCAGTTTCATGGGTTCCAGGTTGGACAATCTTCATCCATGCCTAGTTTAAACATAAATCAACATAATTTAATTGGTTTACATTTGATAAATAGTAAATTTGGCAAGGACAGCAAAGACAAAGCCTCTGAACAAACCTTGCTAAGAAAACCTGGTGATAAGTTCACCTTAGATTCACTATGAGCCAGAAACAGTTTGAAGATACACAACAACAGCAACAATTTGTGTGAGCTAGCACCTTTGGAAAGAATTAGTTCACTAATGTGACGTGAATGAGGACTTGTCCTAAACATTTTGCAACCAGAAGCAAAATTGCAAAATACACCCTCCCTTTAATTGAAATCAGATTGCACAATACAAAAATCCTGCCAAGTTATTTTGGCATGTGAAACAGAAAATCCCATATCATCTTTACCCATCTCTGGCAGTAAAAATACAGCAACAATCAAGTAAATAGCTAACAATTTCTTCCCTTTAATGACATTCCCAACTGCTGCTGTCTGAGGCAGTTGTCTCAGGATGTATCCACACTGAAAAATTAAAGCAATATGACATCACTTTAGCTGTCATGATTCTATCCTACAGAATCCTGGGATTTGTAGTTTGGAGAGGCATGAAAGCTCTCCAGACTGAATACCTCACCAAATTACAAATCCCAGGATTCCACAGCATATGGAAATGTATCTTCAAGTACTCCTTATAAAGAAAGCAGTCGGGTAGGAAGAGGTTTAAGGTGATGACTCTGAAGATCAGCACCAGCATTAATCACAGTTCATGTTTTTACCATAGTTCTTCAATTCATAGCAGATGTTTTTTTGGAGGGGGGTATACTGACATAAGATATCTCAAGAATGATCCGTTGTTCATTTTTACTAGTTCTCTCTTCCAAGACTTTATGTAATATTGCCTGTTAAGAGTTTTTATTGAGTATGTGGAGCATGGGAGGATGTAATATTAAGCCTTTGCTTAGAAAATGCTAGGTGCCCAAATCCTTTTTCTTCTTTGATCAAACATTCTACAGCCATCATCCAATGTCATGCACTTTCTGGAGCTTTCTTGTGGAAACTGAAAAGAAAACAAAAAAGCTTTTTTAAAAAATCAGTCATTATAACTCCCTAGCACCTGAAGTCTTGTGGAGTCTTTATCCTGAGCCCCTTTCTGGGAGAAAACTGGCATAAAAATGGAAGAAAAAGTGAAGTCAGCCTTGAATCTTGCAGTTTTTTTAAAAAAAAATAAGCATATGTAGTCTGTAACTGAGGTTACCAGAAAGTTAGACCATAAAAACCTTTGCAGAGATATGATCAAAAGATTCAATGATGAATCTTACAGTCCTATCCATTGATGGGGTGGAAACACCATGCCTATTTCACTATAACACATGTCTATTTCATGTATATTGTCAAAACAAACAAACAAACCAATCAACAACAACAACAAAATCCCACCAGATCTGTAAGAAGGACATCATTTCCACCCTTCATAATTTCCACATGCAGTTGCTGCATCACTATGGGCAGGAAGGTGTGTTTATCTTGACTTAAATACCTGTACTTTGATCTTAGTTTTAAAATGGAAAGGTGGGATAAATACCATTTCGATTAACCAGTAGATAATTCCTTCAGCTTCTGTCTTGACCACTGAAAAGAACACACATTAATCCTGTCATTTCTTTATTTATGAAGCCACCTGTCTTCTTATGAATCTGCCCAGATGTTAAGATCTTCAGGAGATACCCACTTGAGAATACCATCATCTGTGAAAGCCCTCTTGGCAGATGGTAAAAGAAAAAAAAAATATTTATAATGGGTTATTCCCAGATTGCATTTCACTCAAGAGTCTGATCAATAACACTCTTACTGTTTTTAGGAAGATTATGAAGATACTAGTCCTTTTCTGATGGGTTTTATGCTTTTGATTATTGTGATGATTGTAATGGTTTTATTCCATTGCTCTGTAAAAAAAGATTAATGAATTTATTTGCTCTGAATACAACATTTGCAGGCTGAAAGTGTAATGAATAAACAAACAAATAAAAGTCCCCCAAGCACAGCATTTTTAGCACAGGGAACAGCATTTCTTGCACAAGAAACAATATTTATGCATAGAAGTATAATTTTCTGCACAAAAATGCTGTCCTCTGTATAGAAAAAGCTATTTTCTGTAGAAAACAACCACATGCAAATTTTGTGCAGAATAAACCCTGAACTGTGAATATTCTCATCCATTCAGGTGTCTTCACACAAAGGTCATGACACTTTAAAGATGTTTTTCTATAATTTTTGAAAATTTTTTAATATTCCTTTGCAGGGGATTTTATTTCCTCTGTAACTATAAGGAGTTGTCCGCATGGGTAAAGCCTGCTTCACATCCTCTAGATCAAGCCAAAACTCCTGGAGCAGGATTGGGCATGATCCAGAGGATCTGGCCTGATCCCTAGGTAAATTGTTGTTATCCCGAGGTAAAATACCCCTAGTTTCAGAGAAACTCCACAGCAAAACCTGGGTTGCTCCCTGTGCTCTTTACCTTGCTGTCCATTGCTTTTCATCAGGAACCCTCCAGTGCTGTGTCTGTTGCAGAAATGGGGCACCTGGCTATATGGTTGCAGCCACACACCTCATTTCCATGACAGACATTGCGATGGGGGGTTTCTCAGTCAGGGCATTTCAGGGCAAGGTAAGGAATGCTCGCCTGTGAACACACCCCATTCCCATAGTGACCCCCAGGACTCACCTGGGTGAGTACTGGGACCAGGATAGCACAGGCTCAGCCCCTATGAGAAATTAGATGCTCAGGCCCTATGAGAAATTAGATGCTCAGGCCCTATGAGAAATCCACACTTAGTGAATCAAGGATCTAACTTTCTTTGGGGGGGAAACACATTTCTATTTCTCATACCAACAGACCAGATTCTGAGGAGAATGGGAGTGCTAACCTTTTACATCCTAATATGATATGCCAAGGTTGCCAAGTCACAACTGCAAACCAAATGTGATGGGAAAATTCTATCAAAAATAACAAAACGGATACAAGTTTTTATCCTAAAAATGGCCACATTTGCACTAAGAAATCAGGAAAGTTGTGGGGAGGAGGCAACCAAGGAAATTGGAGTTGTCTTTGTAGTTGACTCTCGCAACCTTTTGGAATGTATATTTTTTGCAAATGTAACTTGTATATGCAATATCACTGTGAGCAAATAAATATAAGGGTACTTTATATTCTTGTGATTATATAGAAATGCTTCAGGGCCTGTATATGATAAGAATAAAATAGGCTTCGTGTTACTCATATCTCTATCTAATATTGAACTTTCATATTTCTTGATGAGGAGCATTCTGGAATATTGATTTTCATTGACAAGTTCCCATAGATGTACATTTGAGAGACTATTTGATTGCAATATGTTAGTGGAAGTTAGTAAAGAATATTTCACAACATATTTCGATTTGGTATCTACACAGAAAACATAGCCCTTTTTTAAAATGTACAGTACAGTACACATTACTGTGTTCAATAGGCGATGAAAAATGGTCTTTAATGCTTGTTATTTTAATTCTGTTATCCTTAAGCAATTTCAAATCATGTTAATGGAAGATGGCAGCAACAATTTGCTGTCAACTGAGCAAACTTGAACTATTGGAATTAGCATTAAATGATAAATATTTATTCCGACAGGAGTGTTAAAAGAAACAAACAAACAAAAAACTAGCATTAAGGCCAGGTTCTTTGAGAAATATCAGAGTGAGTGTGTATCTGAAGAATATTTGTAACTCTTTACTTTAATAAATAGAGGTCTTGAACTCAAATAGGAATGAAAAAACCCATTTAATAACTGCCACTTGCAATTCTGAGGGAATTGATTTACAATTTTAGCAGCCCTCTGCAAACACAGAAGTTGCAATAATATTTGAATCAATGGTCTTTCAAAAGCGGGTGCAGGCAAAACAAAGCCCTCTCTGATTGAACAAACCAACCACTTTTCATATTAATCATGAGGAACATGATGAATTTCACTGGTGTAGAAAATTAGTACCTTTTTGCATGTCTCTCAGATTTCTGATTTCCTCCTGGAGGACGCTGTGTCATGAATTATAACGTCAGGCTCTACCTAATGCTGTTGAAATCCATTATTTCTTCTAAAATTATGAGCCTTGTTAGTGGGAATCCCAGCCATTTCCTTTCCAGCATCTGCACTGCGGTCATTCTATTATTAACGCCAGACTCATTAAAAAATATGAAAGAATCAGATTTGTGGCTTTCAGGCAGCCATGGGTGGGAGGGGAAGGAGGGAGGGAACAGTTATTGAAGCTTCAGTAGAAGCAAATAAGCCCAGTGTGCTGCTTCCAATTGACACAGCTGTCATGTAAGCATTTGCTGCTGCTGAACAGCTTAGGGATTCTAAGCTACAAGGCCTTGTAGCCATATGTAAACAATACAGCATTGATGACAGGTTTATAACACTGGAGACAACATGTGCAGCTGTTAGCCACTGGTTTCTATAGCATGTAGCTCCCCCTCCCTTTTTTTAACTGCTGATTTGCAGATGCTTGGCACTGGGCCTTTATGGAAGGGCTATTAAAAGTTGCTCCATCAGTGGCTGCTGATGGCAATATTTCCCTTTTCAAAGCTTATTATACTTCATATAGTGTCATGTACAGTATGCTAGGGTTGTGTATATGCTGAAGCAGACAGAAATCCCCAGTTTCACCACAAGGGAATCCAGATTCAGCACCCAAAATAAATATTGGAGAAGTGTGCACTATGAATAACTGACCTTGATTCCCAGAGTCCAATTTTTAGACATTTTCAAACACAGCGTAGCTGGAATGTGGAAAAACTACCACTCTAGTTTTGCTGCATTTCTAAGAATGAGGGCATGCTCATCCTGTCCTAGTCACAAGAATTTCTGTCCATTTATGCAGTTTTTGTATATTCCCCCCCAAATAGATAGATAGATAGATAGATAGATAGATAGATGTATTTTAGGCAGTATTAATAAACTTATTGTTAACCATTTCCCATTTAATGGAAACATATCTGCCTTACCTTTTGAGTAATACACATTTTTTCATAATGCATATTTTTAAACATAAGACCAGTTTTGTCCACATTTTTCTTCATGAAATGCATCATGAGACTCAGAAAGGTAGAGATTTCCAAGTCAAAAGATGCCCTTTAACCCATTTTCAGGGCCAAAACAAAATGGCCCAAAGGGGTGGTGTGATGCCGCCTCTGAAACAACCTGGTGGGTGCCACAGCAACTGCACACTGTGGCCTCACTCCAGCATTTTGTTGCCACAAAAAAAAAGTGGCAAATTGCAGCTCCTTTTTGCAGCATCTTTTCCACCCCTACCAAAGCTCTTTGGAACGGCATGTATAAACACTGCACCACCGAAATGTCATGACACTGGCGCACATGTGCTCAGGCATGCAACTTCCTGGAAGCATGGGGACATGTGCCATCTGAACACCACGCCCCCACATCACCAGTAAGTTGGTGCTTACTGTCCATCTGTTTCAGCCCTCAGTCTCAGGAACTTTGAAAGATATTTTCGTAGGGAAATGTGAACATAACAAAATTGTCTCTGTTCTTAGCTGTAGACACAGAGAAAATGTATTAAAGGAACCAAGACCAGAGACAGAAAATGAAAGAAGACAGGAGACATTACTCCCTTTTCCATGAGAAGAAACAAAAAAGATACAGGAGGTCACACTGAGGATAAAACGACATTCAAAGTGCAAATTCCAGTGATACCTTCTGATTTAGTTCAATCAGAAGGCACAAAATGAATCACGTACGCTCCAACAGTCCTGCTTTGGCAGAATTTTAGCCATGGAAGGAAGTGAGATTGACCCCTTATCTTCTCCCAAGAAATGCTCCAGTTTCTCTCTCCTTTTCCCACTGTAACCCAAGATCCAGCCCTCAGTCACCCCTCTGTGACCCTTGATATAAAATTAATATCTTTCAGGGAGGTTGTTCACAAGCAGCTAAAATGGGGCGCCCCAGCCCAGGAAATCAGCCAAACCATATTGGGATATCTGGATGGCTCAGCATTGGAGAAGCCAAAGGCAAGTAGCCATGATGGAATGTCTCAGGATCAGACTCTGCATAATCCCTTCACTAAGAGATTGGTGGTAGTGAGCTGGACTTGGAGATTGTTTGCATACAGTGGGCAAAGAGAATTTCTTTCTGGAAATGAGACTCCTTTTCTCTGGATGTTCTTGCATATTGCACCCTACTCTTCAACTCCAGAAACACTGCCCTCAGGATGTGTTTCTTGCTATAAATACCTGTACCCAGACACTAGCAAACTGTCTAGTTTGAATGCAGATAGAATCTTTGTTTGATTTCCGCTGGACACCTCAGTAGCTAGCCACCCCATGTGTCTCAGGGGGCTACTGAACCATCCTCATTCCTGTGAGGAACCCCACACTTGGAGCTACACTTTGGATTGGTACAGTATTTCCTCTTAGTTACCTACCACCTTTGCATCATTAGTTTTTGTGTGTGGATGTGCTTGTGAGTGTGAATTCTCCTTTTTAAATAAACTAAATTAATCTAGAACTACTTCTGGAAATTCTCTGGATTTAGAACTGTTATACAAAGGCAGAGATCCCAGCTTTTCATTACTGAAGCCTTCTCAACTGCTTCCTATTGAGCTAAATTAACTGCTCCATAGAATTCAATTTGTGGGTGCTCTTTTGGGACCCTCTGCAATTTAAGTAACACCACTTTCCCCCTTCATTCATGCAATTAACCTAGTACAGGGGAAGGAGAGAGGTAGAGGAATCTTGCCCTTCCCATTAGACTCAGGCAAAAGCAAACAGCTGCAGTCTCTCTTAGCTTGTATGTTTCTGCCATCTTGACAACACTCTGATGTTGTTTAGTCACATGTGTCCTATTTCCATCTGTATAATATTTGAAGGTTGTAGCTTGATAAGGTTACTGGTCTCCCACAGGACAGAGACAGACCCAAATCTCAAAGGCAGGCACTTCATGGCTGCAAATGAAGAGAAAAACGCATTGCTTTCTTTTATTGCTTTTGTTCCCAGTCACCTCATAGCCATTGGACAAGGAGTCATGGTCTACACTTTCTGTTTAGATGGACCTCTATGACAGAGGCAGAGCTGTGATTCTGATGACATCACTTTTCTTCCCCTACATGATGTTTTGCCATCTCTGTCTGATGAACAGGGCAGTGAGTTTCCAAAGTCAGCATGATGACCTTTGTTCCTTCTGGTTGGGCTAACAGAGGTATTACCATAATATGTACTTTGGATTTTAGTCATGGAAGGAAGTGAGATTGTTGTAATCCTAGTCTGGATTGTTCCCTGTCCTTTGACTGGTATTTGTCCTAGGGGAAGTTGCTACTAGGAGTTTTCTTTCTGTTGAAGATATCAAATGTGAGAATCATCAATCTCCTCTGGGGTGCTCAGCGTCCTCATCTTCTCCCAAGAAATTCACAGAGAATTCCTTTTAAATAGATAAATGATTTTACATTTACTCTTTCCAAAGCTACATTTTGAAAACATGACCAGCAAAAAGAAAAAAGAAAAGAAAGAAAAAAAGAAGGAAGGAAGCAAGGAAGGAAGGAAGGAAGGAAGGAAAGAAAGAAAGAAAGAAAAAAAAAAGGGGGGGGAATGTTCAGATTCCCACTTTTCATGTTTTTCAGTCCAACTGAGGAATGTTTAAATAGAGCTTGTTCCCACTTAGGATTTGATACGAATTAAAATAAAACATTTTTAATAAAATCGAATTAAAATAACACAGTTGTTATCCCGCTTTCAGAATCGCTTTATTCATCGTTCCCATCTGCTTGTTTAATTCGGATTTTTTACCTGCAAGCGTTCAGTAAGCGTTCTCACTTGGCATGAAATCGGTGTTTAAATAAAGCGATTCTTCTCCTCCATACCTTATTTGGAGTTGTCAATCAATACTACGTCAGAATGACGTAACGTTAACCCGCATTAATCTGAATCGATTTATCTGTGACATCGTTTCCATCTCTGTGACCGTTTCTGATTCGATTTATTTTTGGCGGTTTTTTTTTTAAATGGACCAATCAAGGCGCTTAAACGATCAAACGTCATAAGCGCTGTCTGCCTTATTATATACATTTTCCCTCCGAATTTAGTAGGAAACCCAAGCTCTTTCCAGAGGAACTATGGGATAGGTTTTCCAGGGCAGCATCCCTGCTTCATGTCTCCTAAGACAGCCAGGCAGAACCCCTTCAGAGAGCCCACAGAGATCAATGAGAAGGAGGCTGCTGGCAATGCGAATTTAGTAGGAAACCCAAGCTCTTTCCAGAGGAACTATGGGATA
>NW_024802939.1:508150-508443 GCF_019175285.1 Sceloporus undulatus | reverse complement strand
CCCTTCAGAGAGCCCACAGAGATCAATGAGAAGGAGGCTGCTGGCAATGCGAATTTAGTAGGAAACCAAAGCTCTCTCCAGAGGAACTATGGGATAGGTTTTCCAGGGCAGCATCCCCGCTTCATGTCCCTTCAGATCAATGAAGGAGGCTGCTGGAAAAGCAGGGAGGGAGCACTCTTCCCAAAGATTCTCTTTCCAGGGTTGGAGGAGAAGGCAGATTCCGTTTGAGAAAGAGAGGGAGAAAGGCTCTATCCCCCCCCCCCCCCATTGATCAGAGCCTTTCCCTGCCTGGG
>NW_024802939.1:484667-507750 GCF_019175285.1 Sceloporus undulatus | reverse complement strand
TGCCTCCTCGCGAGGAGGCTTCCCTTCCCTGCCTGGGCGAGATCAGATGCCTCCTTGCGAGGAGGCTTCCCTTCCCTGCCTGGGCGAGGTCAGATGCCTCCTCGCGAGGAGGCTTCCCTTCCCTGCCTGGGCGAGATCAGATGCCTCCTTGCGAGGAGGCTTCCCTTCCCTGCCTGGGCGAGGTCAGATGCCTCCTCGCGAGGAGGCTTCCCTTCCCTGCCTGGGCGAGATCAGATGCCTCCTTGCGAGGAGGCTTCCCTTCCCTGCCTGGGCGAGGTCAGATGCCTCCTCGCGAGGAGGCTTCCCTTCCCTGCCTGGGCGAGATCAGAGCCCAAGCGGGCAGGGAATGCCTCTTTGAGAGGAGCCTTCCCTTCCTGCCTCTCCTCCGTTAGAAATGGGCTCTCCCCACACAGAGGGGAGGTTGCAATCCACCGGGAGAAGCCTTGTAGTCCTTTGCAGATGCAGGCGCTGGAGCAGCCGGGACTTCAGGCGCTTAAAGCGCTGAAGAGATTAAGCGCCTGTAAACCATTAAAATAAAAAATAAAAATAATCCTTATCTCTTATTGAAAGACCACAGCGGATAAAGGGGTGAGGGAAGCAAAAATGGCGACAGCCACGACGGATGGGGACAGAAAGGGCAACTCCCCCAATGACAGCCCCCATCGCAGTCAGCTCCTCCCATCCTTCTAGCCCGATTCAAATGCTATCGTTCTCATCTAAATACTCCGGTTCCTAACTCGAATCAAGGGAAAAACACTAGGTAGGACCCTAGTGTTTTTTTAACACGCGTTAAATGAGGAAAACACGGATTTAAATTTTAACCCGCTTCTGGATTCGATTTCTTGTGGGAACGATTCCGGGTTGGTCTAGAACTGTTCTAGATTTAAACCGAATCCTAATGGGCACGCTGCCTAATGAAATCGATTCAGAACGCGGGGTTTCCCCTAGTGGGAACAAGCTCATAATTGTTTTTTAAAAAAACAATGGTACACATGTACATTTTTCTAGCAAATATTTAATAGCAAACCTTTTTGTTTTGCTGCTAATTCAATGGATTAATTCTAAATCTGGTACATAGAAAGAATGCAAACCTATTCCTCATTCTGTAATTATGTTGCAAGGAGAAGCAATTCATATTCTGTTCTGTAGCTAAAGTCCGTTTCAAAATAGGAAAAGCTCAATATGAAATAAGAATAAAACCAAAATATTGACAGAGAGGTTTTGTGGACTTCTCAGATAAATGTTTGTAATGATATGCAAACTAGCAAAATGGTCCTATATTTCATATTTAGCAGTAGGTCCAGATGGCTGTGGAAACAGAACTCAGGGCAAATACATTCAGCTATATGACTCGGAGGGAAGCTGCTGCTTACAACATATAAGGACTTCCTCATACAAGATTAATTTTTGAAGGTGTTCTTATCCATGTCAATACTGATATATCTCTACAAGAACTGGAAATTATTATTGGGTTGTTGATATATCTTATCTCCACTTACAGATTAGAAAAGCTCCATTCCTAATTGGGTCACAGAATACTTAAAAACAGAAATCATGATTAATCTGCTAAAAGAACAGAGCTTTTGGAAATACAAACTTTCAGTTTCACACTTATTTAATGTACAGAGAAAAACCAAGGGAACATGAGATCAATTGCAAAGATCAAAACAAGTGTACAATTATGCGTATATGACTTTATCGCACACTTTATGCTCCATACTCTCATTTGGATCTGCAAATATGAATAAGACACTTCCTTAGAAGTATTGTTTTAAATGCTTTTCTTCTACATCACAATACTATATGAGATCAACCTGCCCATACTAGCAATAAACCCAAACAAAATCCATTGGGAGAAGTGGAAATCCTAAGAAAGATGTGGGCTATCACTGTGAGGAATTCTGCATTGTAAAGAAGGGGTTCAGAAGGAGGGTCAGAAATTTAAGAGATTAAAGTCTCCCATCAAAATGGATACATTTGGTATGTTCCATGATTCTATCTTGCCCATTTTGCCCTATTTGTTTCTAGTCAATGCCATGATGGAACAGTACATCTGAATAGCTGATATGGGGGCACAAGGAAAGGACAGATCTGTCTGTGTTTACATACTTTGTGAAGGGCTAGGTTAGGCCTTTCTTCTGCTCCAGCACATTAATTGTTACTAGAAATGTTGCCAAAGCTCATACGTTACCAAGTGGAACATGGGTGTGTCTACATCATAAGATTCGTCTGTATTACACATAAAGTGTAATTTCCACCACAGTATCCCTTTTTCTTAAGAACGCAAAACTGGAATTGTTCTCATGGAGCACAGACTCTTTTATAAATCATCCATATGTTTGTTGGTCATTTTGGATAAACTGTCTTGATGGTTTCTTGCAGCTGTTTAATGTTTCCTTTGCTGTGCTTCTCCTCTCTCTCCCATCTCAGGTGTTAGGGGAAGACTTCTGTTGTGGCTGGATCTGGGAATTCACTGTGGTCCATATAACAAACCATGGTTTGCAGTGTGGTACACTGTGGGGTATTTTTGCTTTCTTTTCATTCACCTTCAACTTTCTATAGAAAACAATCAAGTAGTATAACTATCTATATCTTCTGTTTCAAGGCTGCTACCACACTGTATAATTAATGCAGTTTGATGCTGCTTTAACTGGTTATGGCTCTATCTGATGGAATCTTGCGGTTTGTAGTTTGTTGTGACACCACAGCACTCAGACAAAGGAGGTTAACATTTCACAAAACTGCAAATCCCAGAATTCCATTGAGCCATGACAGTAAATGCAGTGTCAAACTGAATTATTTTTGCAGTGCAGATGCAGCCCAAGAATGACTTTGTAGAACTATACATTGATCTGTGAAGTTAAGTGGATAATGCTGGTATAAATGAGATGGGCTTACTGCAAATCAAAGTGGAACCAGACTAAATCTCAATGGATGTAATTAGTCTTTGGTTTGAACTGAACTGTGTCATTGTTCAAAACAAAGATAGTGTTTTAAAGTAATTTTTAAACTATTTTTTTCCTAAAAATTATTGAACCAATAGAACTTAACAGTTTTTAAGAACATCCCTGAACCAGAATGTCTGTTTCTATATAGTGAGCACATGAGAATGGAAACATTTTCGGGGGGGGGGGAATTGAGTGAGGAAACTAAGAATGATCACTCACAAAATTTAAAATCACACCAGTGATTGTCAAGCACAAGACCACTGGACTATTATGTGATTCACTGCCCATTAGAGAGACAGTTATAGCTAAAGTTGTTATGACATAAGCTCCATAAAACCATGCTTAAGACTCATGAAGATAGAATGCTGTGGCAAAATCATATGTTTCAAGTTGATAAAAGTACCCAGTTCTGTGTCTGTATACTCAGTTCTGAATGCATGGAATGCAGGACTTATTTATACCTCCCCAATACTCTCTCCTGTAGAGGTGGCAGGCAGTTTCCAGACCAGTGGAGAGGTAAATCCACTCCAGGCTTTACTATGCACTTTAAAAAGGCAGAAGCTACTATGGGAACAACGTTCTGCAACCTTGAATACCTTCTTTAAAGTTTTGACTAGTTTCAACATGGACATTGAAACCATCAAATTGAGGTAATCAGTATGAAGAATTCATGTCTGTTTTACAGTGTGGACATCAACAAATTCTTTTAGCTAAAATATGTCTTCCCTGAAAGATTAAACATGAGTCAAAGAAATTAGATCACCTTCACAAGTATGTAGATGCATGTATATATGCACACACACAAACACATGCGTATATACCTACACCAACACACACACACATACACACATCTCAGATCACAGCTTGTTCTGCCTCAGTTCTAAGTTAGAACAATAATAATTTTCAAAAAACTGGATAAAGTTTCTTAAAATTAAGATCAAACGGAGAAAACAGGATTTATATGCAGTTCTTCAGGCACTCACAGTAAATGACTATAAATCTTACATGAACAGATAGGATTGCCCTAGTTTTAAAAGAAGGCATATTATATTGCATTGCTTACATTACATACTTAAGTAAGGTATTTTGGGCATTGGAAACTCTTGGATGCTATTACATTGCCTTGTAAGCTCCTGATACATTTGCTCTCTGTTAAGGTTATTTCAGAAGAGGTGTCACATTTTCCAAAAAATCTTGCCTTAGCTGCACCTTGTAAAATCTGAACAAGTGCAGCTGTCATGTATAAAACACCTTTTGTGTTCTGCTGTGAAAGATAAGCCTTGGTAATTATACACTAACAAGAAGGGGGTTGGCAGCCTGTGTGGGATTTTATACATAATTTGGCTGCAATACCATTATAGTTCTATTGATGTCACTGCAACTTTTGTGCAAGACGAAACCGGCAGGCCTGGCTAATACACTATTTGGAATTTGTTAGACTGAGGTTGTATGTCAAGCTCACTGAATAATTGGATACGGGGGACCAAGAACGGGTACTGTATGCCTTCCAAGCCATATGTAGCCTTTGAGGAGGTCCACTGTGGAGCTTGGGATCCTCACTGACTCAGACAAGCCCTCAAGAGCTCCCAATTTTGGGGGGGAGCAGCATTCTTGCCATTTTTGGCCCTCATTACTAAAATTGCATTTAAAATGCTGTTTTCTGGGTTTATCTACTTCCCCCAAAGGGGAAGAGACACCTCCCCCAAACAGTCCAAAAGGCCACTGATGCAACATCGATTTGAGGCCTCTGAAGGAGCTGAACTTTGATTGGCTCTGGAGCATGCCAATCCCTGTTCTAGATGCAAGCATTTACCTTCATTTTATATTGGTATGCCAAATGTTGAGCATTGAATATCATTTGTTGAAATCTGCAGCCATTGTTTTTATGTCATATTCAAGATCAAATACTTTATTTTGGTAACATGAGAGCCAGTGTTGGACTAGGACACTAAGAGACCAGAGTTCAGATCCTTGCTGGACCATGGAAACCCACTGGGTAACATTGGCCAAGTCATATTCTCTCATGTTTAGAGGAAGACGAAGGCAAACCCACTTTGAAGAAATTCTGCTAAGAAAAAATGTGATAAATTTGCCTTACAGTTGCCATATGTCTGAAATGACTTATGACGTTTTACTACTTAAAATTTGGGACGTAGTCAAGGGGGAGGTCTTGGGGTCCGGACCCCCCCCCTTCTGTTAGAAAAATGAATGGTGCGTGCTGCTGCGCCGCCGCACTCAAGCCCCAATATAATGGTGGCACTTAGTCTGCCCCCCTTCCTAAAATCCTGGCTACGTCCCTGCTCCAAAGGCTTAAAGGCCTCTGTTTTCTATTATCTATTTACCTGACTTCTTTCTGTCAGAGGCACACAAACATCAAGAAATGTGTTTTACAAGGGAATTATTCCTTAGCTCTGCTTCACTATTCATGAAACTGACAGTTCTATAAATCATAATAGGAACCCTTGAGAGGAGAATACAACAAAATCCAAAATCTACAAAACAGTGATACTTTTATTGAGATATCTTTTAAAAAAGAACACAAAATACATAATGTAAGCTTTCAAAGCTCCATTGGCTTTTTCATTATCCAAAAGTGTTAAAATCATACAGGAGAAGAAAAATGACAATGTTGGAGTCACAAGCTTACATATGTTACTTTTGTTGTCTGTTAAAATGGTTTGGAGAGAGATCAATAGAGACAGTAGCCACTCCCTTCTTTGGCCATGTGGGGACTGGGAAATAAAGAGCAGAAAAATCAAGATAATAAGATTTCAACTCCATTAGCAACCAAAAAGTAACTCTCCTTGAGATCCAAGTGAAAAACATTGAGTTTCTTAAAAGCCTCTGTACTTTTATATCTGGAAAAACTCTTAGGTGCTGTATAGTTAAAACATGTCAATGGTAATCCAATGAAAGAGTTTTACCATTGGTAGAGGGAGAAACCTCAAAGAGTTAAGTCCCAATCCTACTTGTTTAGGATTTTCCTGTTGAGGAGCTGCTCTACTAAGACTTAATCCAAAAAGATGTCATTGCCTGCTAGTGTATCACAACCTATTAGCCACAATGGGTGAATATACCATTGTTTCTTTATCTTACAATTTTGAAGCTGGAAATTGACAACCAGAGGTCTGCTGTTTGGCTAAGGGAACCTGAACAAAGGAAAATGGAAATGTGACTATTTTCAGTATTGTTGTTGTGCCTCCAAGTCATTTCCAACTTATGGTGACCCTAAGACAAACCTGTCATGGGTTTTTCTTGGCAGGATTTGTTCACAGGAGTTTTTCCATTGCCTTCCTTTGAGGCTGAGAGCATTTTATTTACCCAAGATTAACCAGTGTGCTTCATGGCCTAGTGAGGAATCGAACCCTGGCCTCCAGAATCTTAGTCCAACACTTAGACCACTACACAATGCTGGCTCTAGTATTACTTGTTATAAAATAAGCACTCATTCAACCTGTTCATGCTAACAAGCTTTTTTAACAGTCATACATCTGGGACTGCAGTGTAAATACAGAATTTTGCCATTCATCACTGGAAAGTTCTTCCATTTTCAAAAGAACACTGCAAATCTTTTGCTTTTCATCTCTCTTTCTTTCTTTCTCCCACCCTTCCTCTCCACCCACTCACATAGATTCCACTGGGGTTGTCCAAGGATTACAAAAAGACTTTACCTGCTTAGCAAATAGTTGGTAATGATATAGCTTACAAACAATACTTTTTCAAAAAGAGTGTACCTGCAAAAGAAAATGCAAGCCAAATAATTGCAACTGATGCAACACAGACAGTGTATTGTACCTGCAATGTAGACCTCCCTCCATTTGGTAAAAAAGGGGTGCTCTGAAAATAGTGGAATTCACATAGCTCTGATATCATGGTCAGATCAGTTCCATGAGTGACCTTTGGACTCTCAACATCTATTGCCTGCTGCAGGATTGGAAGATCAAAGGGGAGTCAGGATTCTTTTATACTTGGTTTTTCCAGGGAAGAAAACATGTGTTCCTATTTATGCCCTTAACTTGCTGTAGTAGGGAAAGATGTGATGGTCCATGTGAGGAGAGAAGCTGGACAAAGTGCAACCAAAGTGCAGAGAATGCTGTGAAAGCAGGCTTATAGAGGGAAGGAGAGAAACCAGGTGCTTGTCTGTAAAAAGGGTTAGTTATTTGCAGTCAGAGACAGGATGAACATCTGGGAAAAATAGGATGAAGAGTAGGTTACTGGGAGCTTGAGTCCCTATATCGGGAGAAAGGCAGGATATAAGAAGATGATGATGATGATGATGATGATGGAATTCAATGTTTTCATATTTCACTTATTTGTTAAGTAATAAATATTTACTGTTTTTATTTTCTATATCTGTCTGAATGTTTTACCCTAATAACTCATCAGTGAAGACTGGCCACACTTTATCACATTCAACTCACTAATCCACACAGCCACCTGACTGTGCAGAACAGCAAACACCTTGAGTCCAGTGTACCAGGAAGGGATCTTGAGGGTAAGGGCCACAATAAGTAACAGGAGCCCAAGGCTCAGAACTGCAGGGCAAGCCAGAAGAAAGGTTCTATCACAGCCCATCATCACGACAACTTGCAATTTCTCTCCCCCACCTCCTGAGTGTTCTCTCTGGTACATCACAACTTACTCTTCTCCTAGGGAATAGTGAATAATAAGACATGCTGAATAATAACTAAAGGATGCATGGTGGAAGTGTCCTTCCAAAGCTGACCAAGTAAAACTACAGTATATACCTATGAGATATGAATGTGGGCTTCAAAGAAGACCCACTGGTGTTGCATTATCACATTCTATGTAGCAGAGCTCTTTAAAGTGCTTCAAAGACTGGCAACACTTAGTGTGGTGAGTGAATCACAAGGGCTTTCAAAGATCCACTGTGACAATTTTTAAAGTATCTGGAGGATTCATTCACCTCCATAATTATCTGGATGCCATACTAACAGTAGAACCAGTTGAGACATCCATCTTGCATGGTGTTATGGCATCGATTCCAGTTTAATTAGCCTGATGGACAAAGAGTTTGCAGTAATGCATGCTTATTTTTTTCTTTACTAATTAGCAGCTGCAGGAGGGGAAAATTTGTATGGGACCATATTATGAGATGATATGAGACCATGATACACCACTGTTGTAATCCCAGTCTGGATTGTTCCCTGTCCTTTGACTGGTATTTGTCCCAGGGGAAGTTGCTACTAGGAGTTTTCTTTCTGTTGAAGATCTCAAATGTGAGAACCACCAATCTCCTCTGGGGTGCTCAGAAGGGGCAAAGTTTAAGAGCTCCATGCAGCCCCCATGTACCCTGCTTTTCTATGGCTGTATTTAGTAAACAAAAAGCAAGCACACATAACACAATGGGATGCAATCAAAGCATGTGTCAGTGTGGCTAGATCTGGCATCTCTAGGAATGGGCACAACTGGCACACTAATTTTAACTATGCAAACACATTCTGCCCATGGGTTTGACCTCTTTATTTATGGAACAAGCCAATATTCATGTCTTATGCTATGCTATGCTCTCCTACTGCCTCTGTGTGTGTGTGTGTGTGTGTGTGTAGTCTCTCAGCAGCAAGCGCTTTTGCATATGTGTGTGCATGCAAAATATGTTTACATGTGCAGAGATGACCATCCCATTCCTCTTTGAATAGAAAAGAAAACCCTGTCTTCATTGTCTCGTAGACACACTAAAGTGCTGCTGACAGCAGAGTATATTAGTGGCTCACACTGTATAAATCACTGCCCTACTCTATTAGTCAAAGAAAATTATGGCGAGTGACTGAGAGAAAGGTGAAAAATAGCGGAGGGCAGAATTATAGCACTCCGTATGTGATGTGTGTGTACGCACGTGTGTGTGCAAATTTACAGGCAAAAAGTGCACAAGACCAAGAAAGATCTGTCCGATAGGACTGTGGGATTAGCTGAGTAATGTTGTTGGTTTCCTCTCCTATAAACAGTTGTGCTCTTTTCATTTTTCTTTTAAATCCCAAAGCCTGTATGTCAATATAGTCATTCCTTAATATAAATGTTCCTGAAAATATGGTATGCTGCCAAAACCACAGGACTGCAGAGAGTTTATGCTTAGTATTTCATAGTCCCATTCCATTATTTTTCCTCATGATTTCTAAGCCTTTGAGCCACGTTCCAAGAGTCATGGTTGCTAGTTTTTCTTAAGAGCCTCAGCAGCTGGAGTTTTAGTAAACGTCCAAAAAACCCACCACTCCTTGAAAGAAAATTATTATTATTATAGTAATTATTTAAATTAACAGTGCACTAAATTGATAATATTATTAAGAAACAGAGCATCAGAGAAACCTATGAAGTTTGAGTTAAGCAAGTAAACAGGAAAGAGTTCAAACAGGAGCAGAGGTGGCATTTGTTGCTGTAAAAAGATGTGAAACCAGGAGAGTCACTACATTACAAGGAAATGCTAGCGAACTAGCTGAGGAACAGTAGCAGACGGGGTCATGCCTTCCTGTCCCATCTTGTAACTCTCCCGCTGCTGGGAAGAATACCCTACAAATGAGATGTGGCATTTCTGCCACACTTTCCTGCAGAGCAGTGGTGAAAAATAACACTGATGTATATACAGCCTCTCAACATGATGGAGCCTTGTTCTAAATAGTGACATGAAATGTCAGTGAGATTAGCTAAGCACCTGTTTCTAGAGGCTCATCTTCTTTTCCAGAGGCAATGATGAGATTCTGAAAAGACAATTTCCTCTGGCAGATAAAGATGAAGAAGAAAATTATTACACTGGAGAGATACATTCCTGAAGGCAAAAAGAAGGAAAGAAGGATATTTCCCAGCATCAAGGTTAATACAAAAGTATTTCCTTACCTTTGCCAACATACAAATTCTGGGTGATCATTAGTGTCATCTCATGTGCTCCATGGGTAGCAAGGGAGGGAGAGGTAGCTCTAGATCATTCTTCATCTTCTCACTAAAAAATCCAAAATGATTCTGACATCCAAAGCAAAGGAAGACTTCAGTTCTTTTCCTGACATACCAATCAAGTAAGAGATGCATCACATTTAGAAACAGAACAGACAGAGGTCCCCCCACCCCCCACCAACTGCTGATCTATCAGCTTGGGCAAATATGATGGTCTGCCCTCTTCTCTCTGTTCAGCTGTTTTCCTTAGTCTGGTGCAATGGCTGACAGATGACAAGTGAAGAGAGGCTAGGCCCAATGGATGTAACTTCTTAGGAAGTTTGATGGTGGCCCTGCTTTACTTCTTTTCATTTTCCTCAGCATAGTGTAATGGATGTCAGATGGCAGCTGGGGCAAGGCAAAATCTTACTTTAGACAAAGTCATTTTAGACTACCTTTCCCCATAAGATCCAAATATTTCTTGAGTGTTTTATTCTAGCCGCAGGGTTGAGCTACAAAGTTTCATATGGAGAAATCTGTATTATATCTGACTGGGTTGTTTCCTGCATCCATCTAGCCAATATTGTTAACTCTTACTAGCAGTGATTCTCCAAGGGAGGTGCTTCCTATCACCTGCCAACTGATTTTTTTTTAAATCAGAAACTGCAAGAATTCAACCTGAGATGTACACAAAAAGCAGATTTTCTACATTTTTCCTCCCCATAGCGCCAATCTATACATGTAGATGACTGAGTGGAATTGTATCAACCATTTCTGTGGTCCTTGCAGTTATTTATACCACTGGATGCTGACCCCATCAAAAGAGATCTAGATCTATGGAGAAACAACAGAGAAAGACGTTTGCATTTATGTCTCTCCTCAGCAGGTTGCTGGTGTACTCTAACCAGCTGCAGTTAGAAACACAGTGGTGGACTACATGGACTTCTGATTCATTCAGAACTTCCCAATATTTTAAATCATTTAGCTAATTTGGCTAACATTGAAATAATATCTATAATAAAAATACTATTCAGGCATTCTAAACTAGTAAAGTGGGCTTCCATCAGTAAGATGATGACACTCAGCTCTATTTCTTCTTGTCTTCAGAGGTCTGAAGAAATAATCCAGTTTGAGAGTGCTTTAATTGCCCCATTAAAACCCTGGGAATTGTAGTTTGTTGTGACACCAGAGCTCACTGACAGAGAAGGCTAAATGTCTCACTCTCCCTGAAGAAGCAAGTAAAAAATAGAAAGAAAGAAAGAAAGAAAGAAAGAAAGAAAGAAAGAAAGAAAGAAAGAAAGAAAGAAAGAATTAGGAGTGCTTTCAGATTGATCCCTGTCACTGGAAACACAAGGAGACTCTGTGGCTTGGAGTGCTTGGTGCCAGCTTTGACAGGTGTACCAGCTACTGTCTTTCCTGGACAGAGATAAAGGCTGCTGCCCGACTCCCCGGGCAGGCAGCGTTGCCGCCGGGGCCTGGCACCACGGAGGCCTGGCGCGCCCCAGCATGCCTTGCTGGGGCTCGCTAGCCTCCAATTGGCTGGCCGAGAGGGGAAAGGGAGGGACTTCCGCCTCCTGAGCAACGCTCTGGGAGGCGGATAGTCCCTCTCAATGGTTGCCCCAGTCCTCCAGGGCAGCCGATTGGCTGCTCCTGGGGGCGGGGTGACTCTACCTCTTGGCCCCCACCTTTGCTAGTAGGCCTATATAAAGGCCATGCGGCGTCCTCTCTGGCGCCATTGCTGCTCGGCTCTGCTTCAATGTAGAGCCAAGCTCTTCAGGGAGGATAGGCTAGGGGCTTGCTCCCTCCTCCCCTCGGGGCCGAGACCCCTCTTTGGCGGTGCCCTGTGGCTCGTTGTTGGGAGCTGTGGCGCACGGACACGCGTGGTAGGTGGTGGGCTCTGCCCCTCCCCCACGGCGTTTTCGCGCCCTTTCTGCGGTGGCGCCCACCATTTGTTTAGGACTGGGGCCTATGAGGTTTCTGCTCCTTTTTCTTTCACCCTTCCCAGCACCTCCCCTTCACAAGGCTAGACTGTTTTTTACTGTTGCTACATTCAGGGTGTGCAGATCTTTTGTTTTACTCTCTGTGGGTGCAGTTTTTTGCCTTTTATTGTTGCTGAGCTGTTTTATAATTGTTGACGTCATCATGCCTCCAAACTGCCACCTGTGGCTTCTTCATCTCGACCTTCTACTAGAGGACAGTCAGGCTTCCCCAGGCGCTCGTGGGCTAATTTGTCTTCTTCACAGAGACCTTCTGCTTCGGCTTGGCCGGCTGACACCAGTGGGGCCAACTCTGCCCAGGCTCATGAGGACCAGCCTCCGAGTCAGTTGAATCCCAGCTTACTATCTCCAGAGGTGGCAGCCAACCTGTCTCGTTCCATAGTAGAGCTTATCCAACAGGCTGCATCTTCTTCCCAACCGGCAAAGTCGAAGCTGTCTCGTTCCATTGCTGAGCTTATTGCAAAAGCCACTTCGCCCTGTCAGACAATTGATACAGAATCTCCTTCACTTCAGGCACTTGACAGTTCTTCTGGAGCCTCATCTTCTAGCCAAGTTCCTTCGGCAGCTCGCAACAAGGCCCCTGTGGCAGCGATGCACTCAAGAGTTGTGTCATCATCCAGCTCCAGCTTGATGTTGTCATCATCTTCTAGTTCGGACGGCGAGGTGTTCGACAACGTGGATGGTGCCAACAGACGTAGACAGCACAAAAAAGGTCACAGATCCAAGAAAAGACATTGACAGGCTCATTCCTCTCAGGCTGCTCAAGGTGCTTTCAATGCTGTCAATTCACCTTTACCTTCTGGCAGAGATCACTTTTGGGTTGAGCATGCTTGGTACCAGGCCTGCCGCGTAGGGCCATCAAGCATCGTACCTGGCAGCTCGGTCTTCAGGGGGTTTGGGTTGACCAGGAAGCACAAGGGTTTCCAGTTTGTGCACCTCCTGGCTCTCATCTACCTCGCAAAACCAGGAAGCTGATTCTCAGGGGCTGTTTCGTTGATGTCTTTGATTTGGTTCCTCCGACAGGTCAAACAGCTTTGGCGGTCACCTCTTCCAGAGGAAAAAATAAGTTTCCCAATTTTCCCCCTGTTGACCACAATTTTGACAATTGGCTAGAAGGTTTCACCATTTTTAGGGCTGTTATTGCCATGGCTTTCCCTGAACGGGCTTGGCAGCTCAACAGCCATTTGCTGCATGTCCTTAAGGCCAGAGAGTTTGCCAGCGATTCGGCAGCTATTGCTTACAATATGGCGTTCCGCCAGCATGCTTCCCAGAATTCCAGAGAGAGATGGGATCACCTGCACTCCGACATTTGGCTGTTGGAAGTTGGAACTCAGGCTGTTCCCCCTGCCTCTTCCACTTGCTCTGCCCCTTCTGTTAGTCTGGGCCTTGTTTGCCAAGATTTCAATTTTGGCAAGTGTTCTCGCCCGCTATGCAAATTTGATCACCTGTGTGCCTCTTGCAGAGGTCCTCATGCTAGGCTGTCCTGCCCTCTAGCCCCTCCCAAATCTCAGGCCTTTCAGATACCTTGCTCTGCCTCTCTTCACAGCGGGGGAGCTGGCCCTGTTCCTAAGTAGCCATGTCTTGCTGTGGCTGTTCACCTGGTTTGTGTTGGTACCCCTATCTCTCTTCCTTTTCGTGTGCATGCTCTATCACTTGTATTTATACTGTTTTGCTATATTTGCATATTGGTCAGTTCTTTCACCTTCAGGTTTGGGCCAAGCACCAGCATTGCAGTTAGTTGCTGTTTCGCTGCTTTGCTGGATGACTGCAATTACTGGTTTCTTCTCTGGCGGCGTTAAAATTGAACCTGGCTTTTCTTGGGTGGACATTTGTGTTATGTCAGATGTGCATCACACCAGGCCAAACGCGTTGATTTGCTTGCAGCTTCGGTAGTGAAGGACTTTGTTTTTGGCTTGGGTCAGGCTGGCTAGGCAGCTTCCCTGAACCCTGTTGGTGTTGCTTGCAGGGTAGGGTTGGCGGTGGCATTCCTGCTGAACGGCCTTTGTGGCGGCAGCAGAGGTTCTGGATCTGGTAGGCATGGTCTATAAGGTTGCATAGCACCGTATCGGGAGTCCCTATGGGACACGGGAGCGATGCGGGCATATGTTGTAGTCATTGCGGGGGGTTTATACGACATGCCATTTATCCTACAACGGCGGGTTGTAAGATGATCCAGAACTCATGCTTTTGGCCAACCCTACCTTTTTGCTGCTGTTTGAGTTAATAAAGTTGTGGCCTTTCCTCCACATGTGGCTTTGCGTTTTATTGTGGTGACGCCCTCCCAGGCAACCTAGCAACAGTAGTACATACACTGATAACACACTGGATAGATTACTGACATGTGGTCTACATGGAGCTGCCCTTGAAGAAGACCTAGAACCTGCAGCTAGTGCAAAATGAGGCAGTTCAATCACTGACTAGAATGTCATATAAACAACATATCATTCCAGTCTTAAAAGAATTGAACTGTCTGCCAATATGTTTCTGGTTTGAATTCTGGGTGCTTGTGATAATATTTAAAGCCCTAAATGGCTTGTGGCCTTGATTCTTGAGGGAATACCTCTCAATATGTGCCTGTGTAAGAATTAAGATCTGCAGGGTTGGTGGTGGTCTGTCCTCCATGCCCCAGTAGTGAGATCAATATGCTGTGTTGGACATGGCACCCCAACCATGGAATGCTCTCCACCTGGAGGCCTGACTGGCACCAATGCATTTATCACTTAAGTGCCAAGTTAAAACCTGGCTGATCATCAAAGCCTTTGTGCTGCAATAATTCAACCCAAATATCATTATATATAGTTTTTAAAATGCTTATATTTTAAATCTGTTTTAACTCATATTGTTTAATATGTTTTTAGCTTATTTAAACTATCTCATTGTTCTCCGTCTGTTTAGCCTGTTTTAATGCTATTATACGTAGGCCTCCCTGAGGTCTCTTGATCTGGAATGGGGTATAAACTTTTTAATAAAAACCAATCAATCAAAATAGATGTGAGGAGGAAGAGGAGACCGTAAGAAGAAGGGAGTTTATGAACACAGCGCATATCATTATGCCATAGTTATTATTTAATGGTTATTGTAATCCTAAGTAACTCAGTGACAGACTTTTAATGCAGAAGGTCAGAGTGATATGGATGTCTAGCTGGACATTTCATTAGCTTTTGTTGAAATCTTGTTATGTGCCTCCAAGTCAACTCTGATATATGACAACCCTATCACAGGATTATCTTGGCAAGATTTTCTGCTCAAGAGATTTGTTCATTGCCTTTCTCTAAAACTGTGACTTGTCTAAGATTACCCAGTGTTTTTTCCATGGCTGAGCAGGGATTTGAACCCTAGTCTCCTGAAGTCTTAGTACAATATTCAAATCACTACACCATGCTGGCTCTCTGGACTTATTTGTGGTTTTTTGTTTTGCTACTGCTGTACATCCACTTTTGATTGGGTTTCTTTACTGGTGTTTTCATTTTTGTCTTTTTTTTGCACACTCACAAATAAATAAAGAAATAAGATCATATCTACTGTGGCAGACAGGTTTTCATGAGCTAATGAATTTCATAATCTTTGAGGAGGGGACAGTCATGTGTGCTGCTTATGTTTGTTAAGTGATGGGAGAATAATCTTGAATGTGTAATCAAGCTGTTAAAATGCATTTGTTTGGTTTCTGATTTTTGAATGCCTCCCTGCCTTAACCTTTTCAATGCAGTTAAACTTCCTCAGCAAACAGACCCCTTGTCTGCATCCTAAAGTAGCCATTGCTGACATGGCTCAGCAGTGCTGAATTGATCTTGCAGCCCTCAGGCCATCCTGAGCCACGTATAATGCTCCATGCTACCAAGGCATGCTTGATTTAAAGTTCAGATCATTCTGGCTTGTTGTCAGTTAAACAAAATGTACTGTGCCACTAACATTATCTGCAGATTGCATGATTTGCCATAAATGCTCTCACACCAACTTCAGAGAGGGTGAGCAAAAAAGACAGCAATCCTGCATTACTTTTTGTTGATTGAATTGCTGCTCCACCAAGAGGTTCTCTGTCTATCCCAGCATGCAGTGATTTTTAAATGATGTGCATTAACCACATGAATACTGTAGCATTTTATCTTAACTCAGAATTAACCCAGGATTTCTCTTTGTGCTCAGGGTATTTTTTTCAGCCTATGCAATGATCAAACAGATGTTGATTGGTACAGATAGGAGGTCTGATAAACTCAGGGGGTTCCTAGAAAAAGCAACAAAAATCCCCATAGCTAATATACTTATTATAGAAAAGACTAACAAACCTATTATAGCATGAACATGTGGAATACAGCCAATTTTGTTGGATTAACACAGCCTCTTCCCATTACAAGAGAAAGAGGCCATCCATGAGAGGATTTCTTGGTGTGCATGGATTGGTTCAGTTCATTAGAAGAAACAGAAGCTCTTTGCTATCAACTAACCACTGGGGGGCATGTGGTTAGGTATCTTTGGCAGGATACAGACCACCCAAAAAGGGTGGTTTCCCACCACCCTGGTTTGTCCGCGAGGTAGCCGCAGCAGACAAACCGTGCGGCTCCGTCACGGAACAAAAAGAACTCGCAAAGCGGGTTCTTCTTGTGGTGCTTTTGTGATGCCGCAAGGCACCAATGGCGCACTTGAGGCATCACTAAGGCACCAGGACATGTGATTTCAATCACCCAAAATGATAGCCATGATGATATACTGCAGCCCTTGAAGCCTCTGAAGGAGACTCCACCACACTCCAAGAGAGTGTGTTCCACTGTCGAACAGCCCTTACTGTCAGGAAGTTCTTCCTAATGTTGAGGTAGAATCTCTTTTCCTGTAGCTTGCATCCATTGCCCCGAGTCCTAGTTTCTGGAGCAGCAGAAAATAAGCTTCCTCCCTCCTCCATATGACATCCCTTCAAATATTTAAACACGGCTATCATATCACCTCTTAACTTTCTCTTCTCCATGCTAAACATCCCCAGCTCCCTAAGGCGTTCCTCATAGGGCATGGTTTCCAGACCCTTCACCAGTTTAGTTGCCCTCCTTTGGACACGCTCTAGTTTCTCAATGTCATCCATTGTAGATCTCTCCAAAATTGAAGTCCAATCAGGATTGTTGGTTTGTTTACTTTCCTCTTTCATTCTTTGATTATAACTATTAATCTTTCTTGGTGTTTGAAGACTCCTTAGACAAACCTTTTGTTCAAAATCCAAAATCACTTTTGATGTATAGCCATCATTTTCACTGAAGCTGCTTGAATTCTTAAGGTACGACTCTTTAGAGGCGCTCACAAAGGAAGCCTGTCAAAGGGGAACCCCCTGCTGCTGGCTGCCCTCGAAGGGGCTCTTCCATTGTGAATCCATAACTCCTCACTGTCCTCCTTCTCCTCTTTATTTTTCTTATGCACCAGATATTATTAACTTTCACGCTAGAAAGACTAATGTGGCATTCCAGTTGGAGCTAATTCTATTTATTGGTTTTGTATTATTATTGTTTTTACCATTTTAAGGATAGACATTTGCACTTTTAAAAAAGAAAATATAAGTATATTGCTCTTAAAAATATTTAAGGGTGAACTAAGGGGTCAAATCTTTGTATAGAAATAGCTGATGGACTGAACAACAGGGGTCCTTTCACTTAAGAATTATGGAGTATATTGCTCCTCTCTCTGCCATTTAGACAAAGAACTGTTGTTACCTCTGAACATAATCTATGATGGATGTAATTTTTCACTAAGTTCCAAGGAAGGAACAAGTAATTTTAGCAATTTTCTTTTCACTGTGAGAAATTTTTGAAAACCACACAGTTTTGAGGGCTATTCACAATTTGGGATATATTCTGCACAAAGCTTGCATGTGACCATTTTACACAGAAAAACAGCATTTTCTGTTCATCAAACAATATTTCCTGCATAGAAAACAACATTTCCAAAAAGTGTTTCCTCCAATGAAACTGTTTTTTACTGCACAGAAAACATTGTTTTCTATGCAAATCAACCATGTGTGAATTTTGCACACAACAAATCCCCAGTTACAGTGGTTTCTGTACCAGAAACAATTTCTGTTCAGGAAATAATATTTCTATATAGAATTATTATATTCTATGCAGAAAATGCTGTGCATGATGCAAAACAACCATGTTACTTGCTAATTAGCTTACTTGCTGTTCACCGCTATGATCTTTGGAATAGCGGTATATAAATAAAACAAATTATTAATTATTATTATGTGTGGATTTTGCACAGAATAACTCTCAGGCTATAAAGATTCTCATAAATCCAGAAGTCCTCTCATTACTTAAAAAGAATCCTGTAAAAGGAAGTTTTGTATATCTCTTCTTCAAGAAGCCAGTACAGTTTGCTCTGAGAAAAAAGGCCAATGAAACTTTCTGGGAATGTCTTGGTTCTTCTGATAAAGTGATATCAACTAGCAAATCATTTCAGTGGTCAAAATGATCTTCAGCAATGAGACGCAAAAGAGAAAAATTAGTGACAAGAATTATGGACAACTGAAGTCTGGGTTTTTTTTTAAAATGGAACTTTTTCTAACTAAAGGAAATCCACATTTGGTCAGGATGGACACATTTATCTTAAACATAGAAGTACCCAGGTTTGGTCATGGTGTACAATAGTCTCATAGGGTGTATTTCCCAGTCCATATCTAATCAGAATAGCATCTTCTTCTTGCACTACAACTAAGGATGCAAATGTCTTTACTAGCTGTGAAAAACCAAGGGAGTAGTATATAACTATTGTATTGTGCATATCCATTTATAATTTCTGATTACACGGTCTTAGGTACAAGTAACACTGCTTAAATTTGAATATATTGTTGACACTTTGGCATGTGAATGCTTCCAGATATTACCTATGAGGCTAGCTCTTGATAAATATCTTCTGATAATCTAGAAGCTGTATATCACACGACATGGAGTAACAAGTGACATAAATACAACATCACATATTATCACAGATAAAGGGCACAATGTCTCAAAGAACTTTTTAAAGGATACTTTCAAACAGAAAGTGACAGTTTCATCCAAACTCTATAATGTAAAGATTATGATCATACTGGTACTGACTTGTGGAGAAGTATATATATAATAATGAGAGAGAGAGAGAGAGAGAGAGAGAGAGAGAGATGGTTTTCATTCTGTTAGGGACATCTGCAGTGTGCAGTGTCCCCCCCCCCCCCCCCAGGTGCTGTATGGCCTGTTGTTCCTTCCTCCTTCTACATCACCCAAAGCCCTTCTCCCCATATTGAAAAGCCCATGAAGCTGCTCCATTTGCCTGCTCCCTGCTCCATGGAGAGGAGACAGGATCACAGAAACATCTGGTTATGTTTCCATAGCCAGACATGAAATTATGACATCAGCACTGAAATCTGCTTCTGTCCTCCAGTGCTGATGTTATCATTTTGTCTCTGGCTATGGCCAGAGACCTCTGTGATCTTGCTTCTCCTCATGGTGCTAGGAATGGGTAAACGAAGGAATCTGGGTAAATGAATAGTAAGTTGGGGGAAGGGCATAAGGCTCAGTCTAGTGTAGATATGCATGCAAATCTTATGCTATCCATAGGGGATGTAGGATTACAGTCTATGTATATATATGTCAAACATAGTTCCAAGACTGTGAAATATAGTCCTAAAAGTTGGAAACTTTTAATCATGTCTACATGATTAAAATATTCCTCATTCTGTTCAAATGGAATGTGATCCCTCCACACATGATTCAGAGGGATTTAGGCTTTTGCAGGGGGAGAGGGGGGCTCAAGTTATGCAGAAAAGGGGATAGCAGTTTTTACAAGAGTATACATGAGGATATGCATTACTGAAGGTGTGGCCATCTGGATTGACATGGCTGCACATGGATTTCCATGGTTGCTCATTTTTAACAGAGAGAGGGCAAATAGAGGTGAATAGATGCAAATTTGCATTGGAAAGTTAAATCAATTAAACATTGATATGAATGTGTGAAAAACCATATCAAGTCACATAATACACTTATGTGTTGACTAGCACACAGACAGACACTCCTTGATGGGCTGTGCAATTTACAATTATTATTATTATTTTTTAAATGTAGTGGATTGAAGTCATTAAAATATTTCTTAGCCTATAAAAGTAAAAGTAAAGGTGTACCCTTTGATTAGGTTGTCAAGTCATGTCTGACTGTAGGGCATGGTGCACATCTCTGGTACTAAGCTGAAGAGCCAGCATTGTCAAAGATGACTGTGATCACGTGGCCAGCATTACTGCACAGAATGCTATTATCTTTCCATGAAAGTGGCACCTAGTTATCTACTTGCACTTTTATATGCTTTCAAACTGTGAGGTTGGCAGAAGCTGAGCCTAGTGATGGGAGCTCACTCCATCATACGGCACTTGGGCTTCAAACTGCTGGCCTACCAACTTTGCAATTGTCAGAGTCAGTGTCTTAACCACTGAGTCAGAGTGTCCTCACATATTAGTCTATTATATTATAGGCTAGCATGTATAAATTATAAAGATGGTACTGTCTTAGCCTTTTGTACCATCTTTAAAGATTATGCATGCTAAAATTTCTGTGGAGACAAGATTGGAAGCAGGCCCTGGAGATTCAATCTCTTACCTGGTACAGTATGCATGAATTCATACACGTTCTGAACATGCATTGCTATAAAGAACTCTTCAACATTATCTGTCTTAGACGGATTGGACCCAGTAACCTATACCCATATGAAGCTATATAAAAGGAAATATTATTGAACATACATGGTTCAAATATACACAACAGAGCAGGGAGTTGGTATATGGAGCACTGGGAAATAGCAAATATAACAGAGTTTCCTGTATGGCAAATGACAAATAGGTAACATAAATGACTAGCTAGTCGCTTCAAAATGGAAAAGATCAACTCAAAGAATTGAGCTTGCAAGCCTTCAGAGTTCTGGGCTGTTATTGGTTTAAGGAGGGGGGAGGGGGATTCAGATTGCAAGTGTTGGCAGGAATTAGGACAAAGCAGTCTGATTTTCAGAGGCTGCTATGCAAAGAAAGAAAAAGAGAGAAAAATTAGAAAGCTTGGGCAATAAAGATCTTTCCCCAAGTCGCACACATACATACACCAAAGGAAAGGTGAGGAGATATACATGGAAGTGGCCACTGCACAAATAACACACTCCATGAAAAATAGATGTAATAATAATAATAGATTTTTAGGCCTGTTACAGACTGCCAAAATAAAGCTGCTTTGGGTCTCTTTGGAGGTATACTGTTTCAATGATGCATGCATCCTAAGAATCCGGAAGCTGCACCAAAGCTGCACTCCCGTGCTTAGGAATGGCGTGTGGCTTTGACAGGACCTCCGGACTCTTAGGACCCAAGAATCATTTAAACAGCATACCTCCAAAGAGACCCGAAGCAGCTTTATTTTGGCAGTCTGTAACAGGCCTTAGTTGTGCTAGACTAGTCACAAGGTGTGCAGAGGAATTTTGTAATTCTAACTGGTGTAGTGCAAAGGGGGTGGGGAGGAAATACTTGTTGAAATTTGAGTGGATAACTATGGGGTGAAAAGGATAGGACCAATAGCCCTGGGACCGCAGTGGTGCCTCCTGTTGTGGTCCCAAATGGACTGCAGCAAGGAGAAGAAAAGATCCACTCCTCTTGGGGTGGGTTTGGGCTGCCTTAGATGGCCCAGTGGGACCCCAGGGTGGCTTCTGGGAGCTCTGGAGGCATGAGTCTAAATACCATGCCCTCAGAGTGGCTGGAAGCCACCCCCATCTGCCGCTCTGTTACACAATTCTCTGATTACAAAAAACTGGTGTGTGTGTGTGTGTGTGTGAGAGAGAGAGAGAGAGAGAGAGTGAAAGGGTGATAGGGAGACTATGATTTCAGGTGAGCATAGAATTTCAAGCTGTACTGATTTTAGCTGAACAGGGAGACTTCTGTGTCAGGCTTGGCTTTGGGGGTGGAGGCTGGAGCCCCACGGGCCAGAGGGAACCAGAGCAGGGGCCTAGGCTTGGCTCTTGGAGCTTGGGGATTCCATCCTGGGTGTTGGGCCTGGGAGCGGAGGGCTCCAAGACTGAAGCCCTGGCATCAGCTCCAGCTCCCTCCAACATCCACCCTCAAAGCCAAGCTCATGGAAGAAGAATCAGAGGGGGAGGAGGACTTCAGTCCCATTGTCCCTAATGGCAGTGTGACCACGTGGCTACACCACCATTGGGGTCAATGGGACTTGAGCATCTGCAGATTTTGGTATCTTGCGGGGGGGGGGGGTCCAGAATGGATCCCCCTCAGATAGCAAAGGCCAACTGAAAATTTGGTAAAATGTGATGTTTTTAAAGAAAGATTTTTTTAAAAAAAAGTTTAAAAAAAGAAACATCAGAGGTCTCTCCTTTTTCCTTCCACTGAGCCTCACCCCATTCATCCCATCTCTTTTAAAGAGATACAATTGAATGCCACAGCTTGTTTCTGCCAAAATGCAGATGTTTGAGGAGCAGGGGCGTCACCTCCCTTAGAATGTCATCTGGTACACATTCCCTGCACCCCCTAGTGTCACCACTGATTTCAGTAAGTCTGCAGCAAAAGGCATTTATGAACAGGAGTGATGAGGTCTGGAAGAACTGAAGGCAGCAAGTAAAGCCAGTCCCGGAACAAATTAGTTTTGTATTTTTTATATGATTTTGGTGTTGGGGGGAACCTCTCCACCTAGTTGGGTAGATCCTCTAAGACAAAGGAACCAACAGCAAAATACATACCCATTTGGTTTTAATGAGATATTTTATGGGGTACATGATATAAAGCTCTACATGGCTCGAGCTCGAGCTACTTGAAGGAGCGCCTCCTCCCACACAATCCGCCCCGCACTCTCAGAACAACAGGGAAACATCTGCTAGAGTATCCAAGAGCGAGACTGTCAATAACTCACAAAAGGTCATTTGCTTCGACAGCACCGGCTCTCTGGAACAATCTTCCTGACAAAATTCGAGTCTGCTCCACCTTAGATGCCTTTAAGAAGGCTTTAAAGACATATTTATTTTGGCTAGCATACCTGTCTGACTCCTTGAAGATACTATCCCTGACAGAAGCATACTTTACGGACTGATAGATTTTATGGCTGTATTTTTTACTATGTTGGCAAATGTATATTGATATATGAAGATTTTATATTTTTATAAGCTGAATGTAACTGTGCCTTTGATGTAAACCGCTTTGATCATTGGAAAAGCGGCATATAAATATATTATTATTATTATTATTATTATTATTATTATTATTATTATTATTATTAT